>NC_141823.1:327500-335000 GCF_982586985.1 Callionymus lyra
TGACTACTTAAAGAACAGTTCCCCTTACTTAGCACTTTCATACTTAACTTAACTTGTCAATAACATCTTGTGCCTCAGATTTTTAAAGTTGCAGTAATTAAACCTCTGCTTAAAAAACCCACTCTTGATCCAGAGGTTCTCACTAACTATAGTTCTATCTCTTGATCCAGAGGTTCTCACTAACTATAGTTCTATCTCTTGATCCAGAGGTTCTCACTAACTATAGTTCTATATCTCGATCCAGAGGTTCTCACTAACTATAGTTCTATCTCTTGATCCAGAGGTTCTCACTAACTATAGTTCTATATCTCGATCCAGAGGTTCTCACTAACTATAGTTCTATATCTCGATCCAGAGGTTCTCACTATCTATAGTTCTATCTCTTGATCCAGAGGTTCTCACTAACTATAGTTCTATATCTCGATCCAGAGGTTCTCACTAACTATAGTTCTATATCTCGATCCAGAGG
Source organism: Callionymus lyra (assembly GCF_982586985.1). NCBI lineage: Eukaryota > Metazoa > Chordata > Actinopteri > Syngnathiformes > Callionymidae > Callionymus > Callionymus lyra. The sequence goes on from NC_141823.1 coordinate 327,970, forward strand.
TTCTCACTAACTATAGTTCTATATCTCGATCCAGAGGTTCTCACTATCTATAGTTCTATCTCTTGATCCAGAGGTTCTCACTAACTATAGTTCTATATCTCGATCCAGAGGTTCTCACTAACTATAGTTCTATATCTCGATCCAGAGGTTCTCACTATCTATAGTTCTATCTCTTGATCCAGAGGTTCTCACTAACTATAGTTCTATATCTCGATCCAGAGGTTCTCACTAACTATAGTTCTATATCTCGATCCAGAGGTTCTCACTAACTATAGTTCTATCTCTTGATCCAGAGGTTCTCACTAACTATAGTTCTATCTCTTGATCCAGAGGTTCTCACTAACTATAGTTCTATCTCTTGATCCAGAGGTCCTCACTAACTATAGTTCTATCTCTTGATCCAGAGGTCCTCACTAACTATAGTTCTATCTCTTGATCCAGAGGTCCTCACTAACTATAGTTCCATCTCTTGATCCAGAGGTTCTCACTAACTATAGTTCTATCTCTTGATCCAGAGGTTCTCACTAACTATAGTTCTATCTCTTGATCCAGAGGTTCTCACTAACTATAGTTCTATCTCTTGATCCAGAGGTTCTCACTAACTATAGTTCTATCTCTTGATCCAGAGGTTCTCACTAACTATAGTTCCATCTCTTGATCCAGAGGTTCTCACTAACTATAGTTATATCTCTTGATCCAGAGGTTCTCACTAACTATAGTTCTATCTCTTGATCCAGAGGTTCTCACTAACTATAGTTCTATCTCTAATCTTGTCTTCATTTCAAAACTTCTGGAGAAAGTGGTAACGAGTCAGCTCTGTGATTATCTCCAGGACAATGATCAATTTGAGGTGTTTCAGTCTGGTTTTAGGGAACACCACAGCACAGAGACCGCCCTGGTAAAAGTAAGTAACGACCTACTGATGGCCTCTGATCAGGTCCATGTTTCAGTTCTTGTTCTTCTAGATCTCAGTGCATTTGACACTGTCGACACCAAATCCTTCTACAGAGGCTAGAAAACCATTTAGGCATTCGTGGAACTGCTCTTAACTGGTTTAAATCTTACCTGTCGGATAGAACGCACTATGTACATGTCAACCACCTCTCATCGACATACACTAAGGTCAGCTATGGTGTCCCACAAGGTTCTGTTCTTGGTCCAATACTATTCACAATCTATATGCTCCCACTAGACTTGATTAGAAGACACTTTATACATTTTCACTGTTATGCTGATGACACCCAACTTTACTTGTCCATGAAGCCAGATGAAAGAAATCAGCTACACAATTACAGTCCTGTATCACAGATATCAAGTCATGAATGACCAAAAACTTCCTCCTACTGAACTCGGAAAAGACTGAGGTTTTACTAGTTGATCGCAACATCTCAGACAATCATTAACTAATGATCTTTACATAACTTGCTCCTGCTACGAGCACCACTGTAAAGAATCTGGGTGTATGCTTTGACGAGGACTTATCATTTAACTCACACATAAAACAAATCTCACGGACTGCTTACTTCCACCTTCGTAACATTTCAAAAATCAGGCACTTCCTTCCTTTAGATGCTGCTGAGAAGCTCATCTTTTGTTACCTCCAGGCTGGACTATTGTAACTCTCTTCTGTCAGGATGTTCTAAGAAGTCTCTCAGAATCTTCAGCTCATTCATCTGCAGCTCGTGTCCTGACTAAGACTAAGAGGCGCGAACACACCTGTACTGTCTTCCCTACATTGGCTTCCTGTAGAATTTAGAATACAATTTAAAATCCTTCTCCTAACCTATAAAGCCTTACATGGTCTAGCACCAACATACATTAAAGATTTAATCCAAACTTACCAACCCTCAAGGACCTTACGATCCTTAAACTCTGATCTATTAGTTATACCACAAATCTCTAAATGTAGATTCGGAGCCAGGGCCTTCAGTTTTCAAGCCCCTCTGCTGTGGAACAAACTACCGGCTTCAGTCCGGAGGGCAGACACCCTCTCTATGTTTAAAAATAATCTTAAAACCTTACTTTTCGATAAAGCCTATAACTAACTTAACTGTTTATCTTAGCTGCTATAACTAACTTAACTGTTTATCTTTAGCTGCTATAACTAACTTGACTGTTTATCTTTAGCTGCTATAACTAACTTAACTGTTTATCTTTAGCTGCTATAACTAACTTAACTGTTTATCTTTAGCTGCTATAACTAACCTAACTGTTTATCTTAGCTGCTATAGGCTGAGAATGTTGGAGGAGTTTTAGACACCGAGCTCTGTATATCCTTCTTTTCTCGCCGGGGCCGTTCTGGCTTGGCCGATTCGGGTGTGGGGGGCCCGGCGGGTGGGGCCTGTGGGTGCCTTGGGCCTGGTAGTGGTGACCGCTGGTGCTGCGATGGCCCCGTGTGCCGGCGGGGGGGTGGCCCGCTTCCGGGGGGTCTTTGGTGGTGCGTGGGGGCTGGTGCTGGCGGGGGTGGTTGGGGTGGTGGATGGGGGGTTGCGTTGGGGGCGGTGCTGGGGCTGGGGGGTTGCTGGTCCCGCTGACGGGGTTGGCGGATGAACCGTTAGGGGTGGGGCTGGGGCTGGCCGGGTGTTCTGGATGGCCATCCGGCCCTGATGGCTTCACCTGGTCTGTGGTGGGGGGCTGTGGGGGCCTGTCTTGGGGTGGGTGTCTGCTGCAGCGGTGGCTGTGGTCCTCTACCCGCCCTGTGTGGCATGTGCTGTGGTCGGGGAGTTTGTCGCCCTTGGTCCTGGGGGTTCGTGGCCGGGTTGGTCGGTCTTTCGGAGGCTTCCCGGGTGGGGGGGGCCACACTGGGCGGGGCCACGTTGGGGGGACGGCGGAGGCATTGGGCGGACCCATGTTACCGTAGAGACCATGTACCGCCCATGCAAGTGATGCTGTCCCCCTGGGTGCTGCATGGAGGGTGGGGCCGGGGGCTGGGGGTCAGTACGTGTGATGGGCGGGGCCTCTGCACCTTAGAGACCTTGGACCGCCCATGAAATACTGCTGGCCCCCCAAACTTCCCTTATGACATGGGGGAGGTGGGCTGTGGCTCTTGGGGACGGTCTACAGTTCAAAGATTGGGGGCCGTTCCCTCCCCCTCTTTGCTTCCTCGGTCGTCCTCGCCTGTGCTTGCCCTCTCGCGCCCCCGGTGGTGGTCCGCCTTCTCGTTGGTGTTTGGGGTCGGCTCTGGTGGTTATCTCGCCTGCCGGGTCCTGGTCTCCCGCGGGTTCCTGCCGTGGCTTGGGCCCCCGTGTCTGGATCCTGCTGTGCTAGGTATGTGCCCTCTGGCCTGGCTATTTCAACCTCCCCCCCCCCCCCCCTCTGCCCTCTATATATCTTCACCCGTCACCGGAGTCTGTAATACCTGTGTATTGTATACATTTGTCCCAAAACCCACACCTTTTTATTTCTCTCCCGGAGCCCCAGGGATCCACCTCCAGAGCTGCTGCTGATCCAGGGATCCACCTCCAGAGCTGCTGCTGATCCAGGGATCCACCTCCAGAGCTGCTGCTGATCCAGGATCTTCACCACGTCATCAGATCCCGAGTTCTCTCCAGCACCCCCATGGACTCTCCTACACTCTCCTCTTTTCTCTCACTATATCCTCCCTCACTCCTCTCCTTATCCATCTGTCTACCCCCCCATCCTTCCTCCCAGCCGGTCAAAGCGGCAGGCCGTCAACAATGAGTCTGGTTCCGCTCGAGGTTTCTGCTTCTAAAAGGAAGTTTTTCCTCGCCATTGCTCACTGTACAGTGTTTTGTTTCTTGCTCTTTGTTGAATTGCTGGATCTATTTTTCCTTAATCAACTGTAGTCTTATTTCAACTGTATAGTGTCTTGAGATAACTTTGTTATGATAAGACACTTGAAATAAAATTGAATTGAATTGAATCATCATCATCATCATCTTCTTCATTATCATCATCTTCATCATCATCTTCATCTTCATCTTCATCATCATCATCATCTTCATCATCATCTTCACCATCATCATCTTCATCATCATCAACTTCTTCATCATCATCATTTTCATCATCTTCTTCATCATCATCATCATCTTCACCATCTTCATCTTTATCATCTTCATCTTCATCATTATCATCATCTTCATCATCATCTTCACCATCATCATCTTCATCATCATCTAATCATCATCTTCATCATCATCTTCTTCATCTTCATCATCAGCTTCTTCATCTTCATCATCACCATTATCATCATCTTCATCATCATCATCTTCATCATCATCATCATTTTCATCATCCTCATCTTCATCATCATCATCTTCACCATCAGCTTCTTCATCTTCATCATCTTCATCACCATCATCTTCATCATCATCATCTTCATCTTCATCACCATCATCTTCATCATCATCTTCATCACCATCATCTTCATCTTCATCATCTTCATCTTCATCACCATCATCTTCATCTTCATCTTCATCACCATCATCATCTTCATCTTCATCATCATCATCTTCTTCATTATCATCATCTTCATCTTCATCATCATCATCTTCATCAACATCATCTTCATCTTCATCTTCATCTTCATCTTCATCTTCATCATCATCATCTTCATCATCTCACCTGATCCAGGTGTGTGTTCAGAGGTAACAAGTCGCTCCGACAGACTCGACAGCCTTGACTTGACTCTTGCTCCTGAAACAGGTCGGAGTTCAATGCCGTCAGAGAACAACAGTGTTGAGTCTCACCGTGAGTCCAGCAGATGTTGGATCCTCGCACCAGAGCTCCCTGATGGTCTCTCTGCAGGAGGAACTTCAGCAGCTTCTGTTTGGAACCGTCGTCCTTCAGGTTCATGTGTCCACAGAAGTCAGAGAAGTATTGGATCCTTTCTCCGCAGCCCACACAGTTCCCTGAGAAGCCTGCAGGGGGCGATTGTAAGTAAGTAAGTAAGTCATTTTTATTTATAGCGCTTTTCCAGACCAAGGTCACAAAGAACTTAAACAATCAAAACAATATTCAATAAAGTACATACTTTAAAGATAAAGATAAAACTGAGTCAGTAGATCATCAAACACAGATGTTTCTTGAAGGAGTCAGTAGATCATCAAACACAGATGGTTCTTGAAGGAGTCAGTAGATCATCAAACACAGATGTTTCTTAAAGGAGTCAGTAGATCATCAAACACAGATGTTTCTTGAAGGAGTCAGTAGATCATCAAACACAGATGTTTCTTGAAGGAGTCAGTAGATCATCAAACACAGATGTTTCTTGAAGGAGTCAGTAGATCATCAAACACAGATGTTTCTTGAAGGAGTCAGTAGATCATCAAACACAGAGATGTTTCTTGAAGGAGTCAGTAGATCATCAAACACAGATGTTTCTTAAAGGAGTCAGTAGATCATCAAACACACATGTTTCTTGAAGGAGTCAGTAGATCATCAAACACAGATGTTTCTTGAAGGAGTCAGTAGATCATCAAACACACATGTTTCTTGAAGGAGTCAGTAGATCATCAAACACAGATGTTTCTTAAAGGAGTCAGTAGATCATCAAACACAGATGTTTCTTGAAGGAGTCAGTAGATCATCAAACACAGATGGTTCTTGAAGGAGTCAGTAGATCATCAAACACAGATGTTTCTTAAAGGAGTCAGTAGATCATCAAACACAGATGTTTCTTGAAGGAGTCAGTAGATCATCAAACACAGATGTTTCTTGAAGGAGTCAGTAGATCATCAAACACAGATGTTTCTTGAAGGAGTCAGTAGATCATCAAACACAGATGTTTCTTGAAGGAGTCAGTAGATCATCAAACACAGAGATGTTTCTTGAAGGAGTCAGTAGATCATCAAACACAGATGTTTCTTAAAGGAGTCAGTAGATCATCAAACACATGTTTCTTGAAGGAGTCAGTAGATCATCAAACACAGATGTTTCTTGAAGGAGTCAGTAGATCATCAAACACACATGTTTCTTGAAGGAGTCAGTAGATCATCAAACACAGATGTTTCTTAAAGGAGTCAGTAGATCATCAAACACAGATGTTTCTTGAAGGAGTCAGTAGATCATCAAACACAGATGTTTCTTGAAGGAGTCAGTAGATCATCAAACACAGATGTTTCTTGAAGGAGTCAGTAGATCATCAAACACAGATGTTTCTTAAAGGAGTCAGTAGATCATCAAACACAGATGTTTCTTAAAGGAGTCAGTAGATCATCAAACACAGATGTTTCTTGAAGGAGTCAGTAGATCATCAAACACAGATGTTTCTTGAAGGAGTCAGTAGATCATCAAACACAGATGTTTCTTAAAGGAGTCAGTAGATCATCAAACACAGATGTTTCTTGAAGGAGTCAGTAGATCATCAAACACAGATGTTTCTTGAAGGAGTCAGTAGATCATCAAACACAGATGTTTCTTGAAGGAGTCAGTAGATCATCAAACACAGATGTTTCTTGAAGGAGTCAGTAGATCATCAAACACAGATGTTTCTTGAAGGAGTCAGTAGATCATCAAACACAGATGTTTCTTGAAGGAGTCAGTAGATCATCAAACACAGATGTTTCTTGAAGGAGTCAGTAGATCATCAAACACAGATGTTTCTTGAAGGAGTCAGTAGATCATCAAACACAGATGTTTCTTGAAGGAGTCAGTAGATCATCAAACACAGATGTTTCTTGAAGGAGTCAGTAGATCATCAAACACAGATGTTTCTTGAAGGAGTCAGTAGATCACCAAACACAGATGTTTCTTGAAGGAGTCAGTAGATCATCAAACACAGATGTTTCTTGAAGGAGTCAGTAGATCATCAAACACAGATGTTTCTTGAAGGAGTCAGTAGATCATCAAACACAGATGTTTCTTGAAGGAGTCAGTAGATCATCAAACACAGATGTTTCTTGAAGGAGTCAGTAGATCATCAAACACAGATGTTTCTTGAAGGAGTCAGTAGATCATCAAACACAGAGATGGTTCCAAAGCTTAGGAGCAACAGTCTGGAAGGACTTCTCTCCTCTGGTCCTGAACCGCGTGAGAGGAACCATAAGTAGATTCTGATCCACAGACCTCAG
>NC_141823.1:342500-345000 GCF_982586985.1 Callionymus lyra
CTGGTGCAGGACATGTATGATAGACTGGTGCAGGACATGTATGATAGACTGGTGCAGGACATGTATGTTAGACTGGTGCAGGACATGTATGATAGACTGGTGCAGGACATGTATGATAGACTGGTGCAGGACATGTATGATAGACTGGTGCAGGACATGTATGTTAGACTGGTGCAGGACATGTATGTTAGACTGGTGCAGGACATGTATGATAGACTGGTGCAGGACATGTATGATAGACTGGTGCAGGACATGTATGTTAGACTGGTGCAGGACATGTATGTTAGACTGGTGCAGGACATGTATGATAGACTGGTGCAGGACATGTATGTTAGACTGGTGCAGGACATGTATGTTAGACTGGTGCAGGACATGTATGTTAGACTGGTGCAGGACATGTATGATAGACTGGTGCAGGACATGTATGATAGACTGGTGAAGGACATGTATGATAGACTGGCTCAGGACATGTATGTTAGACTGGTGCAGGACATGTATGATAGACTGTTGCAGGACATGTATGATAGACTGGTGCAGGACATGTATGATAGACTGGTGCAGGACATGTATGATAGACTGGTGCAGGACATGTATGATAGACTGCTGCAGGACATGTATGTTAGACTGGTGCAGGACATGTATGTTAGACTGGTGCAGGACATGTATGATAGACTGGTGCAGGACATGTATGTTAGACTGGTGCAGGACATGTATGTTAGACTGGTGCAGGACATGTATGATAGACTGGTGCAGGACATGTATGTTAGACTGGTGCAGGACATGTATGATAGACTGGTGCAGGACATGTATGATAGACTGGTGCAGGACATGTATGTTAGACTGGTGCAGGACATGTATGTTAGACTGGTGCAGGACATGTATGATAGACTGGTGCAGGACATGTATGTTAGACTGGTGCAGGACATGTATGATAGACTGCTGCAGGACATGTATGTTAGACTGGTGCAGGACATGTATGTTAGACTGGTGCAGGACATGTATGATAGACTGGTGCAGGACATGTATGTTAGACTGGTGCAGGACATGTATGTTAGACTGGTGCAGGACATGTATGATAGACTGGTGCAGGACATGTATGTTAGACTGGTGCAGGACATGTATGATAGACTGGTGCAGGACATGTATGATAGACTGGTGCAGGACATGTATGTTAGACTGGTGCAGGACATGTATGTTAGACTGGTGCAGGACATGTATGTTAGACTGGTGCAGGACATGTATGATAGACTGGTGCAGGACATGTATGTTAGACTGGTGCAGGACATGTATGATAGACTGGTGCAGGACATGTATGTTAGACTGGTGCAGGACATGTATGTTAGACTGGTGCAGGACATGTATGATAGACTGGTGCAGGACATGTATGTTAGACTGGTGCAGGACATGTATGATAGACTGGTGCAGGACATGTATGTTAGACTAAACAACATTAATTTATATGAAGTTATTTACAGTTAAATGTTGTTGACAAACATCAACACGATGATAAACAACATTTATATGAAGTTAAAAGATAATAAAGGAGGAGAAATAAAAAACTTTACCTTCTTCTCTTTTTCTTTCTTCTTTTGACTCAAGTCTCAGGCTCGCGGGCAGTGACGTCACTCAGAGGCTCCTCCTCCGCCGCCATCTTGACTCCGCCCCCTTCATCAACTTCTGAGTCAAATTAACTTTATTTTGAATTTCTTTGTTTCTGCGTTTGAATCGAATTCTGTCGCTTTTACCAAAGATTTGTTTCTGAACTTCTGTGGCGGGAAGATAATTAAATAAACTTAAAAGAAGGAAGATAATTGAATAAACTTAAAAGAAGGAAGATAATTAAATAAACTTAAAAGAAGGAAGATAATTAAATAAACTTAAAAGAAGGAAGATAATTGAATAAACTTAAAAGAAGGAAGATAATTAAATAAACTTAAAAGAAGGAAGATAATTAAATAAACTTAAAAGAAGGAAGATAATTAAATAAACTTAAAAGAAGGAAGATAATTAAATAAACTTAAAAGAAGGAAGATAATTGAATAAACTTAAAAGAAGGAAGATAATTAAATAAACTTAAAAGAAGGAAGATAATTAAATAAATTTGAAAGAAGGAAGATAATTAAATAAACTTAAAAGAAGGAAGATAATTAAATAAACTTAAAAGAAGGAAGATAATTGAATAAACTTAAAAGAAGGAAGATAATTAAATAAACTTAAAAGAAGGAAGATAATTAAATAAACTTAAAAGAAGGAAGATAATTGAATAAACTTAAAAGAAGGAAGATAATTAAATAAACTTAAAAGAAGGAAGATAATTAAATAAACTTAAAAGAAGGAAGATAATTAAATAAACTTAAAAGAAGGAAGATAATTGAATAAACTTAAAAGAAGGAAGATAATTAAATAAACTTAAAAGAAGGAAGATAATTAAATAAATTTAAAAGAAGGAAGATTATTAAATAAACTTAAAAGAAGGAAGATAATTAAATAAACTTAAAAG
>NC_141823.1:350000-352500 GCF_982586985.1 Callionymus lyra
CGAGTTGATCGACATGTAACCACGAGTTGATCGACATGTAACCACGAGTTGATCGACATGTAACCACGAGTTGATCGACATGTAACCACGAGTTGATAGACATGTAACCACGAGTTGATCGACATGTAACCACGAGTTGATCGACATGTAACCACGAGTTGATAGACATGTAACCACGAGTTGATCGACATGTAACCACGAGTTGATCGACATGTAACCACAAGTTGATAGACATGTAACCACTAGTTGATCGACATGTAACCACTAGTTGATAGACATGTAACCACTAGTTGATCGACATGTAACCACGAGTTGATCGACATGTAACCACGAGTTGATCGACATGTAACCACGAGTTGATAGACATGTAACCACGAGTTGATCGACATGTAACCACGAGTTGATAGACATGTAACCACGAGTTGATAGACATGTAACCACGAGTTGATCGACATGTAACCACGAGTTGATCGACATGTAACCACGAGTTGATAGACATGTAACCACGAGTTGATCGACATGTAACCACGAGTTGATCGACATGTAACCACTAGTTGATAGACATGTAACCACTAGTTGATCGACATGTAACCACGAGTTGATAGACATGTAACCACGAGTTGATCGACATGTAACCACGAGTTGATCGACATGTAACCACGAGTTGATAGACATGTAACCACGAGTTGATCGACATGTAACCACGAGTTGATCGACATGTAACCACGAGTTGATCGACATGTAACCACGAGTTGATCGACATGTAACCACGAGTTGATAGACATGTAACCACGAGTTGATCGACATGTAACCACGAGTTGATCGACATGTAACCACGAGTTGATAGACATGTAACCACGAGTTGATCGACATGTAACCACGAGTTGATCGACATGTAACCACAAGTTGATAGACATGTAACCACTAGTTGATCGACATGTAACCACTAGTTGATAGACATGTAACCACTAGTTGATCGACATGTAACCACGAGTTGATCGACATGTAACCACGAGTTGATCGACATGTAACCACGAGTTGATAGACATGTAACCACGAGTTGATCGACATGTAACCACGAGTTGATCGACATGTAACCACGAGTTGATAGACATGTAACCACGAGTTGATCGACATGTAACCACGAGTTGATCGACATGTAACCACGAGTTGATAGACATGTAACCACTAGTTGATCGACATGTAACCACTAGTTGATAGACATGTAACCACTAGTTGATCGACATGTAACCACTAGTTGATAGACATGTAACCACTAGTTGATCGACATGTAACCACGAGTTGATCGACATGTAACCACGAGTTGATAGACATGTAACCACGAGTTGATCGACATGTAACCACGAGTTGATAGACATGTAACCACGAGTTGATAGACATGTAACCACGAGTTGATCGACATGTAACCACGAGTTGATCGACATGTAACCACGAGTTGATCGACATGTAACCACGAGTTGATCGACATGTAACCACGAGTTGATCGACATGTAACCACGAGTTGATAGACATGTAACCACGAGTTGATCGACATGTAACCACGAGTTGATCGACATGTAACCACGAGTTGATCGACATGTAACCACTAGTTGATCGACATGTAACCACGAGTTGATAGACATGTAACCACGAGTTGATCGACATGTAACCACTAGTTGATCGACATGTAACCACGAGTTGATAGACATGTAACCACGAGTTGATAGACATGTAACCACAAGTTGATAGACATGTAACCACGAGTTGATCGACATGTAACCACGAGTTGATCGACATGTAACCACGAGTTGATCGACATGTAACCACTAGTTGATCGACATGTAACCACGAGTTGATAGACATGTAACCACGAGTTGATCGACATGTAACCACGAGTTGATCGACATGTAACCACGAGTTGATCGACATGTAACCACTAGTTGATCGACATGTAACCACGAGTTGATAGACATGTAACCACGAGTTGATCGACATGTAACCACTAGTTGATAGACATGTAACCACGAGTTGATCGACATGTAACCACGAGTTGATCGACATGTAACCACGAGTTGATAGACATGTAACCACGAGTTGATCGACATGTAACCACGAGTTGATCGACATGTAACCACGAGTTGATCGACATGTAACCACGAGTTGATAGACATGTAACCACGAGTTGATCGACATGTAACCACGAGTTGATCGACATGTAACCACGAGTTGATAGACATGTAACCACGAGTTGATAGACATGTAACCACGAGTTGATAGACATGTAACCACGAGTTGATAGACATGTAACCACGAGTTGATCGACATGTAACCACGAGTTGATCGACATGTAACCACGAGTTGATAGACATGTAACCACGAGTTGATAGACATGTAACCACGAGTTGATAGACATGTAACCACGAGTTGATAGACATGTAACCACGAGTTGATCGACATGTAACCACGAGTTGATAGACATGTAACCACGAGTTGATAGACA
>NC_141823.1:357500-362500 GCF_982586985.1 Callionymus lyra
CATCGGGGCCGGAAGGTCATCCAGAACACCCGGCCAGCCCCAGCCCCACCCCTAACGGTTCACCCGCCGACCCCGTCAGCGGGACCAGCAACCCCCCAGCCCCAGCACCGCCCCCAGCGCAACCCCCCATCCACCACCCAGCCAACCCCGCCAGCACCAGCCCCCGCGCACCATCAAAAACCCCCCGGAAGCGGGCCACCCCCCCGCCGGCACACTGGGCCATCGCGGCACCAGCGGTCACCACCACCAGGCCCAAGGCACCCACAGGCCCCACCCGCCGGGCCCCCCACACCCGAACCGGCCAAGCCAGAACGGCCCCGGCGAGAAAAGAAGGATATACAGAGCTCGGTGTCTAAAACTAAAACTAAAACTCCTCCAGCATTCTCAGCCTATAGCAGCTAAGATAAACAGTTTTGTTAGTTATGACAGCTAGAGATAAACAGTCAAATTAATTATAGGCTTTATCGAAAAGGAAGGTTTTAAGATTATTTTTAAACATAGAGAGGGTGTCTGCCCTCCGGACTGAAGCCGGTAGTTTGTTCCACAGCAGAGGGGCTTGAAAACTGAAGGCCCTGGCTCCGAATCTACATTTAGAGATTTGTGGTATAACTAGTAGGTCAGAGTTTAGGGATCGTAAGGTCCTTCAGGGTTGGTAACATCACAGCTGAACTACATCACATTTGAACTACATCACAGCTGAACTACATCACAGCTGAACTACATCAAATTTTAACTACATCACAGCTGAACTACATCACTGCTGAACTACATCACATCTGAACTACATCACATCTGAACTAAATCACAGCTGAACTACATCACTGCTGAACTACATCACATCTGAACTTAATCACAGCTGAACTACATCACATCTGAACTACATCACTGCTGAACTACATCACAGCTGAACTACATCACAGCTGAACTACATCACATCTGAACTAAATCACAGCTGAACTACATCACATCTGAACTACATCACTGCTGAACTACATCACATCTGAACTAAATCACAGCTGAACTACATCACAGCTGAACTACATCACATCTGAACTACATCACAGCTGAACTACATCCCTGCTGAACTACATCACATCTGAACTACATCACATCTGAACTACATCACATCTGAACTACATCACAGCTGAACTACATCACATTTGAACTACATCACAGCTGAACTACATCACATCTGAACTACATCACATCTGAACTAAATCACAGCTGAACTACATCACAGCTGAACTACATCACAGCTGAACTACATCACATCTGAACTAAATCACAGCTGAACTACATCACATCTGAACTAAATCACAGCTGAACTACATCACATCTGAACTACATCATTGCTGAACTAAATCACAGCTGAACTACATCACAGCTGAACTACATCACTGCTGAACTACATCACATCTGAACTACATCACATCTGAACTACATCACTGCTGAACTACATCACAGCTGAACTACATCACATCTGAACTACATCACATCTGAACTAAATCACAGCTGAACTACATCACAGCTGAACTACATCACAGCTGAACTACATCACATCTGAACTAAATCACAGCTGAACTACATCACATCTGAACTAAATCACAGCTGAACTACATCACATCTGAACTACATCATTGCTGAACTAAATCACAGCTGAACTACATCACAGCTGAACTACATCACTGCTGAACTACATCACATCTGAACTACATCACATCTGAACTACATCACTGCTGAACTACATCACATCTGAACTACATCACAGCTGAACTAAATCACAGCTGAACTACATCACTGCTGAACTACATCACTGCTGAACTACATCACATCTGAACTACATCACAGCTGAACTACATCACATCTGAACTACATCACAGCTGAACTACATCACAGCTGAACTGCAGTTCTAGCCTTAGTCTCTAGTCCCAGTCTCACGTCCTGGTTTATAGTCCGGGTATCAGGTCCTAATCCTGGTTTCTAATACTAGAGACTAGTCCTGGTCTCAAGTTCCAGTTCAAGTCCTGGTCTTTAATCCTGGGGTTTATTCTTGGTCTCTGGTCTGTGTCTATAGTCCTGGCGTCCAGTCACGGTCTCCAGTCTTGGTCTCTGGTCCTAGTGTTCTGTCCGTGGTGTGGTCAAGGACAGGACAAGCAGGACGGGTCTGTTGAAGACGTATGTGAACCAGGTCCTTAACATTATGATCCCCCTCAAGAGAGTCTCCCTAGTGCTGCTGACCTTTGACCCCTGATATGAAGGCGTGTGTTGAGCTGAAGGTGAAACCAGACGTCCTCCAAACATCTGAACTTCTCTGACTGGATGCTTTGTGCTGCTCCAAACTTTTGTGTGCCCGGAGAGTCTCCAGAGCTCCGGCCTCTGGAGCAGGAGGACCCCCATGGGGGACAGGTGTCAGCCAGGTGTGTGTGTGTGTGTGTGTGTGTGTGTGTGCGAGAGCGCAAGTGAGTAATGGAGCCATCAGCTGAACTCCACGATCCATCATGTGTGTCCCCTGACTCACACACACACACACACACTGACACACACGCACACACACACACACACACACACACACTCACACGTATACACACGCACACGCACACGTATACACACACACACACACACTGACACACACACGCACACGCACACGTATACACACACACTCACACACACACACTCACACGTATACACACACACACACACACACACCTATACACACACACACACACACACTGACACACACGCACACACACACACACACACACACACTCACACGTATACACACGCACACGCACACGTATACACACACACACACACACTGACACACACGCACACACACACACACACACACACACTCACACTTATACACACGAACACGTATACACACACACACACACACTGACACACACACGCACACGCACACGCACACGTATACACACACACTCACACACACACACTCACATGTATACACACACACACCTATACACACACACACACACACTGACACACACGCACACACACACACACACACACACACACACACGTATACACACGCACACACACACACCTATACACACACACACACACACACTGACACACACGCACACACACACACACACACACACTCACACGTATACACACGCACAAGCACACGTATACACACACACACACTGACACACACGCACACACACACACACACACACTCACACTTATACACACGCACACGCACACGTATACACACACACACACACTGACACACACACGCACACGCACACGTATACACACACACTCACACACACACACTCACACGTATACACACAGACACACACACACCTATACACACACACACACACACTGACACACACACACACACGCACACGTATTCACACGCACACGCACACGCACACACACACATACACACACACACACACACACAGACGCACACGCACACGCACACGCACACGCACACGCACACGCACACGCACACGCACACGCACACGCACACACGCACACACACACCCCCCCCCCACACACACACACACACACAGACGCACACGCACACGCACACACACACGCACACGCACACGCACACACACGCGCACACACGCACACACACACACACACACGCACACACACACACACACACACACACACCCCCCCCCACACACACACAGACACGCACACACACACACACACACACACACACACACACACACACACACACCCCCCCCACACACACACAGACACGCACACACACACACACACACACACACACACTGTCAATGGTGAGATAATTCACATCAAAGGAGGAACTTCCTCTTGTGACTATTTTGCATTTTAATGTCGACTAATAAAGTTTTATGGTGAGTTGACGATCAGACCCTCTCAATCGCACCAGAGTGATGCTCCTCTGATCTTGTTCATGAGTGACGGACACACACGCTGATCTCATTTTATCTTTCATAACAATGACACAAACAAACACACATGCACATGCACACACACGTACACACACTCACACATACATTAACACACACAAACACATGCATATACACACACACACACACATGCATATACACACACACACACACACTCACACATATACACACACACATACATTAACACACACAAACACACACCCACACACACACAGAATCAACTTTTTTTCATAAAGAACTTTAAACTCATAAAACTGACTTGTTTGTCTTTTTATTTTATTGTTGCCATCGGCAACAATGAGTTGATGATGGATCATTAATACATTTATACACACACACATGTGTATATGTGTGTGTGTGTTTATGTGTGTGTTAATGTATGTATGAGTGTGTATGTGTGTGTATGTGTCCGGTCCATGTGTGTGTGTGTATTTGTGTGTGATAATCTGTGTGTGTGTTTGTATGAGTGTGTGCGTGTGTATGTTAATGTATGTGTGTGATAATGTTTGTGTGTGTATATGCATGTGTTTGTGTGTGTTAATGTATGTCTGTGTATATGCGTGTGTTTGCGTGTGTTAATGTATGTGTGTGATAATGTTTGTGTGTGTTTATGCATGTATTTGTGTGTGTTAATGTATGTGTGTGTATATGCATGTGTTTGCGTGTGTATAAATGTGTGTGTGTATATGTGTGTGTTTGTGTGTGTTAATGTATGTGTGAGTGTGTATGTGTGTGTATGTGTCCGGTCCATTTGTGTGTGTGTATTTGTGTGTTAATGTATGTGTGTGTATATGCGTTTGTTTGCGTGTGTTAATATATGTGTGTGATAATGTTTGTGTGTGTTTATGCATGTGTTTGTGTGTGTTAATGTATGTGTGTGTATATGCATGTGTTTGCGTGTGTTAATGTATGTGTGTGTATATGTGTGTCTTTGAAGGTGAAGGTGAGGGTGAGGGTGAAGGTGAAGGTGAAGGTGAAGGTGAAGGTGAAGGTGAAGGTGAAGGTGAAGGTGAAGGTGCAGGTGCAGGTGAAGGTGAAGGTGAAGGTGCAGGTGCAGGTGAAGGT
>NC_141823.1:367500-387500 GCF_982586985.1 Callionymus lyra
TTGATGATCTACTGACTCCTTCAAGAAACATCTGTGTTTGATGATCTACTGACTCCTTCAAGAAACATCTGTGTTTGATGATCTACTGACTCCTTCAAAAAACATCTGTGTTTGATGATCTACTGACTCCTTCAAGAAACATGTGTGTTTGATGATCTACTGACTCCTTCAAGAAACATGTGTGTTTGATGATCTACTGACTCCTTCAAGAAACATGTGTGTTTGATGATCTACTGACTCCTTCAAGAAACATCTTAAGACGTTTCTATTTGTTCAGGCTTTTCCTTGAATTTCTGGAACTCCTGTGTTGTTCTCGGTATTATCTTTATCTTTAAAGTATGTACTTTTTTGAGTATTGTTTTGATTGTTAAAGCGCTTTGTGACCCTGGTCTCGAAAAGCGCTATATAAATAAATATTACTTACTTACTTACTTACTTAATAGTTAGCATGTGGTTCTAATAGTTAGCATGTGTTAAATGTGACCCTAATAGTTAGCATGTGGTTCTAATAGTTAGCTTGTGGTTCTAATAGTTAGCATGTGGTTCTAATAGTTAGCATGTGGTTTTAATAGTTAGCATGTGGTTCTAATAGTTAGCATGTGGTTCTAATAGCTAGCATGTGGTTCTAATAGTTAGCATGTGGTTCTAATAGTTAGCATGTGGTTCTAATAGCTAGCATGTGGTTCTAATAGTTAGCATGTGGTTCTAATAGTTAGCATGTGGTTTTAATAGCTAGCATGTGGTTCTAATAGTTAGCATGTGGTTCTAATAGTTAGCATGTGGTTCTAATAGCTAGCATGTGGTTCTAATAGCTAGCATGTGGTTCTAATAGTTAGCATGTGGTTATAATAGCTAGCATGTGGTTCTAATAGCTAGCATGTGGTTCTAATTGTTAGCATGTGGTTCTAATAGCTAGCATGTGGTTCTAATTGTTAGCATGTGGTTCTAATAGTTAGCATGTGGTTCTAATAGTTAGCATGTGGTTCTAATAGTTAGCATGTGGTTCTAATAGCTAGCATGTGGTTCTAATAGCTAGCATGTGGTTCTAATTGTTAGCATGTGGTTCTAATAGCTAGCATGTGGTTCTAATTGTTAGCATGTGGTTCTAATAGTTAGCATGTGGTTCTAATAGTTAGCATGTGGTTCTAATAGCTAGCATGTGGTTCTAATAGTTAGCATGTGGTTCTAATAGCTAGCATGTGGTTCTAATAGTTAGCATGTGGTTCTAATAGTTAGCATGTGGTTCTAATAGTTAGCATGTGGTTCTAATAGTTAGCATGTGGTTCTAATAGTTAGCATGTGGTTCTAATAGCTAGCATGTGGTTCTAATAGTTAGCATGTGGTTCTAATAGCTAGCATGTGGTTCTAATAGTTAGCATGTGGTTCTAATAGTTAGCATGTGGTTCTAATAGTTAGCATGTGGTTCTAATAGTTAGCATGTGGTTCTAATAGTTAGCATGTGGTTCTAATAGCTAGCATGTGGTTCTAATAGTTAGCATGTGGTTCTAATAGCTAGCATGTGGTTCTAATAGTTAGCATGTGGTTCTAATAGTTAGCATGTGGTTCTAATAGTTAGCATGTGGTTCTAATAGTTAGCACGTGGTTCTAATAGCTAGCATGTGGTTCTAATAGTTAGAATTTATTTGATAAATACTTGTTAATGATTGATTTTTGATAAATACGTTTTATTGATTGATTTTTGATAAATAAGTTTTATTGATTGATTTTTGATAAATACATGTTATTGATTGATTTTTGATAAATACTTGTTATTGATTGATTTTTAATAAATACATGTTATTGATGGATTTTTAATAAATACATGTTATTGATTTATTTTTGATAAATACGTGTTATTGATTTATTTTTAATAAATACATGTTATTGATTGATTTTTAAAAAATACATTTTATTGATTGATTTTTAATAAATACATGTTATTGATTGATTTTTGATAAATACATGTTATTGATTGATTTTTAATAAATACATGTTATTGATGGATTTTTGATAAATACTTGTTATTGATTGATTTTTAATAAATACATGTTAATGATTGATTTTTAATAAATACATGTTATTGATTGATTTTTGATAAATACGTTTTATTGATTGATTTTTGATAAATAGTTATTGATTGATTTTTAATAAACACATGTTATTGATTGATTTTTGATAAATACTTGTTGATTTATTTTTTAATAAATACATGTTATTTATTGATTTTTGATAAATACGTGTTATTGATTGATTTTTAATAAATACATGTTATTGATTGATTTTGATAAATACCTATTATTGATTGATTTTTGATAAATACTTATTGATTGATTTTTAATAAACACATGTTATTGATTGATTTTTTTTTTAAATACGTGTTATTGATTGATTTTTTTTTTTAAATACGTGTTATTGATTGATTTTTGATAAATACGTGTTATTGATTGATTTTTGATAAATACGTGTTATTGATTGATTTTTGATAAATACTTGTTGATTTATTTTTTAATAAATACGTGTTATTGATTGATTTTTGATAAATACTTGTTGATTTATTTTTTAATAAATACATGTTATTGATTGATCTTTGATAAATACTTGTTATTGATTTATTTTTAATTAATACATGTTATTGATTTATTTTTGATAAATACTTATTGATTTATTTTTAATAAATACATGTTATTGATTGATTTTTGATAAATACGTGTTATTGATTGATTTTTCATAAATACTTGTTGACAGATTTTTAATAAATACATGTTATTGATTTATTTTTGATAAATACTTATTGATTTATTTTTAATAAATACATGTTATTGATTGATTTTTCATAAATACGTGTTATTGATTGATTTTTCATAAATACTTGTTGACAGATGTTTAATAAATACATGTTATTGATTTATTTTTGATAAATACTTGTTATTGATTTATTTTTAATTAATACATGTTATTGATTGATTTTTGATAAATACGTGTTATTGATTGATTTTTGATAAATATGTGTTATTAATTGATTTTTGATAAATACTTGTTATTGATTGATTTTTGATAAATACGTTTTATTGATTGATTTTTGATAAATACTTGTTATTGATTGATTTTTGATAAATACTTATTGATTGATTTTTAATAAATACATGTTATTGATTGATTTTTGATAAATACGTTTTATTGATTGATTTTTGATAAATACGTTTTATTGATTGATTTTTGATAAATACTTGTTATTGATTGATTTTTGATAAATACTTGTTGATTGATTTTTAATAAATACATGTTATTGATTGATTTTTGATAAATACTTGTTATTGATTTATTTTTAATTAATACATGTTATTGATTGATTTTTGATAAATACGTGTTATTGATTGATTTTTAATAAATACATATTATTGATTGATTTTTGATAAATACGTGTTATTGATTGATTTTTAATAAATACATATTATTGATTGATTTTTGATAAATACGTGTTATTGATTGATTTTTCATAAATACTTGTTATTGATTTATTTTTAATTAATACATGTTATTGATTGATTTTTAATAAATACTTGTTGATTGATTTTTAATAAATACATGTTATTGATTGATTTTTGATAAATATGTGTTATTGATTGATTTTTGATAAATACTTGTTATTGATTGATTTTTGATAAATACTTGTTATTGATTTATTTTTAATAAATACATGTTATTGATGGATTTTTGATAAATACGTGTTATTGATTGATTTTTGATAAATACTTATTGATTGATTTTTAATAAACACATGTTATTGATTGATTTTTGATAAATACTTGTTGATTTATTTTTTAATAAATACATGTTATTGATTGATTTTTGATAAATATATGTTATTGATTGATTTTTGATAAATACGTGTTATTGATTGATTTTTAATAAATTCATGTTATTGATTGATTTTTGATAAATACGTGTTATTGATTGATTTTTAATAAATACATGTTATTGATTGATTTTTGATAAATACGTGTTATTGATTGATTTTTGATAAATGCATGTTATTGATTGACTTTTGATCAATACTTATTGATTGATTTTTGATAAATACGTTTTATTGATTGATTTTTGATAAATACGTGTTATTGATTGATTTTTGATAAATACTTGTTATTGATTGATTTTTAATTAAAACATGTTATTGATTGATTTTTGATAAATACGTGTTATTGATTGATTTTTAATAAATACATGTTATTGATTGATTTTTGATAAATACGTGTTATTGATTGATTTTTGATAAATACTTGTTATTGATTGATTATTAATTAAAACATGTTATTGATTGATTTTTGATAAATACGTGTTATTGATTGATTTTTAATAAATACATGTTATTGATTGATTTTTGATAAATACGTGTTATTGATTGATTTTTGATAAATACTTGTTATTGATTTTTTTTAAATTAATACATCTTATTGATTGATTTTTAACAAATACATGTTATTGATTGATTTTTAACAAATACATGTTATTGATTGATTTTTGATAAATACATGTTATTGATTGATTTTTAATAAATACATGTTATTGATTGATTTTTGATAAATACATGTTATTGATTGATTTTTGATAAATACATGTTATTGATTGATTTTTAATAAATACATGTTATTGATTGATTTTTGATAAATACGTGTTATTGATTGATTTTTGATAAGTACTTGTTATTGATTGATTTTTAATTAAAACATGTTATTGATTGATTTTTGATAAATACATGTTATTGATTGATTTTTGATAAATACTTGTTATTGATTTATTTTTAATTAATACATGTTATTGATTGATTTTTGATAAATACGTGTTATTGATTGATTTTTAATAAATACATGTTATTGATTGATTTTTGATAAATACTTGTTGATTGATTTTTAATAAATACATGTTATTGACTGATTTTTGATAAATACATGTTATTGATTGATTTTTGATAAATACATGTTATTGATTGATTTTTGATAAATACGTGTTATTGACTGATTTTTGATAAATACATGTTATTGATTGATTTTTAATAAATACATGTTATTGATTGATTTTTGATAAATACGTGTTATTGATTGATTTTTGATAAGTACTTGTTATTGATTGATTTTTAATTAAAACATGTTATTGATTGATTTTTGATAAATACATGTTATTGATTGATTTTTGATAAATACTTGTTATTGATTTATTTTTAATTAATACATGTTATTGATTGATTTTTGATAAATACGTGTTATTGATTGATTTTTAATAAATACATGTTATTGATTGATTTTTGATAAATACTTGTTGATTGATTTTTAATAAATACATGTTATTGATTGATTTTTGATAAATACTTGTTATTGATTTATTTTTAATTAATACATGTTATTGATTGATTTTTGATAAATACGTGTTATTGATTGATTTTTAATAAATACATGTTATTGATTGATTTTTGATAAATACTTGTTATTGATTTATTTTTAATTAATACATGTTATTGATTTATTTTTAATTAATACATGTTATTGATTGATTTTTGATAAATACTTGTTGATCGATGTTTAATAAATACATGTATTGATCTCTGGTGTGAGGCTCATGGCGTGTTTGTCGTCGTTGAATCTGGAGATAAAAGTCAAAGTCAAAAGTGACTTTAATGAAGGAGGATAAAAACAGGCGGAGCATGAAGAAGAACGAGTGAAGGTGTAGAAGCAGAGATGAGGTTATGAAGGAGTGAAGACGAGGAGGAGGAACCGCTCTTCATTTAGTGCTTCAGTGGAGGAGAACGTGAAGAGACTTCTCTGATAGTACTGATGGTTCTGGTGGTTCTGATGGTTCTGGTGGTTCTGATAGTACTGATGGCTCTGAATGTTCTGATGGTTCTGATGGTTGTGATGGTTCTGATAGTTCTGATTGTGATGGTTCTGATGGTTATAATGGTTCTGATGGTTCTGATAGTACTGATGGTTCTGGTGGTTCTGATAGTACTGATGGTTCTGAATGTTCTGATGGTTCTGATGGTTCTGATATGTCTGATGGTTGTGATGGTTCTGATAGTTCTGATTGTGATGGTTCTGATGGTTATAATGGTTCTGATGGTTCTGGTGGTTCTGATAGTTCTGATGGTTCTGATAGTACTGATGGTTCTGATGGTTCTGATAGTTCTGATGGTTCTGATAGTTCTGATGGTTCTGATGGTTCTAATGGTTCTGATGGTTCTGATGATTCTAATGGTTCTGATGGTTCTGATAGTTCTGATGGTTCTGATGGTTATGATGGTTTTAATGGTTCTGATGGTTCTGATGGTCTGATGGTTTTAATGGTTCTGATGGTTCTGATGATTCTAATGGTTCTGATGGTTCTGATAGTTCTGATGGTTCTGATGGTTCTGATGGTTTTAATGGTTCTGATGGTTCTGATGGTCTGATGGTTTTAATGGTTCTGATGGTTCTAATGGTTCTGAAGTGTTGACACATTAATGTTGTGTATCTGGAGAACAAGATGAAACTTCCTTGTAGACTCTTCATTAATAACATCTCAAACATTGTGGAACCTTGACTTAGACCCGACTGACCTCAGAACCTTCAGGCCTGTTTCTGATCTTCATTCTTGTCCAAGATCTTGGAGAAGGTTGTGTCTGAGCAGCTGTTCCTGGATCAGAGCGACATCCATGAGAAGTTTCAGTCTGGCTTCTTAAACATCTACGGAGACAGTCTTACTGAAGGTGTCCAGTGACATCATGATGTTCTGGTTCTGTTGGATCTGTCCTCAGCCTTTGACTCAGTTGAACCAGATCCTGAAGACTGAGGGATGAAGACTGTCTGGGTCTGTGTTCCAGTGGTTCTCCTCATACCTTCTGTTTCATCTGTCAATCAAATGAGGTCTGAATGATGTCACAACATTATAATGTGTTTGTTTACACTATTGTGTTCATTTTGTGTCTAAACAAGGATGTGTCTCGCGGGTGCAGAGTTGAGCAGTAGCTGTTGATGTCATACATCGTCAGGAACGTAAACGTAAACATAAACATAAACATGAACATAAACATAAACATAAACATAAACATAAACATGAACATGAACATGAACATGAACATGAACATAAACATAAACATGAACATGAACATGAACATGAACATAAACATAAACATAAACATGAACATGAACATGAACATGAACATGAACATAAACATAAACATAAACATAAACATGAACATGAACATGAACATAAACATAAACATAAACATGAACATGAACATGAACATGAACATGAACATAAACATAAACATAAACATAAACATAAACATGAACATGAACATGAACATGAACATGAACATGAACATAAACATAAACATAAACATGAACATGAACATGAACATGAACATAAACATAAACATAAACATGAACATGAACATGAACATGAACATGAACATAAACATAAACATAAACATGAACATGAACATGAACATGAACATAAACATAAACATGAACATGAACATGAACATGAACATGAACATGAACATAAACATAAACATAAACATAAACATGAACATGAACATGAACATGAACATGAACATGAACATGAACATAAACATAAACATGAACATGAACATGAACATAAACATAAACATAAACATGAACATGAACATGAACATGAACATGAACATGAACATAAACATAAACATAAACATGAACATAAACATAAACATAAACATGAACATGAACATGAACATGAACATGAACATAAACATAAACATAAACATAAACATGAACATGAACATGAACATGAACATAAACATAAACATAAACATGAACATGAACATGAACATGAACATGAACATGAACATGGACATAGACATAAACATAAACATAAACATGAACATAAACATAAACATGAACATGAACATGAACATAAACATAAACATAAACATAAACATAAACATAAACATAAACATAAACATAAACATATACATGAACATAAACATGAACATATACATGAACATATACATGAACATAAACATGAACATAAACATAAACATAAACATAAACATGAACATGAACATGAACATGAACATAAACATAAACATAAACATAAACATAAACATGAACATGAACATGAACATAAACATAAACATAAACATGAACATGAACATGAACATGAACATAAACATAAACATAAACATAAACATAAACATGAACATGAACATGAACATGAACATGAACATAAACATAAACATAAACATGAACATGAACATGAACATGAACATAAACATAAACATAAACATGAACATAAACATAAACATAAACATGAACATGAACATGAACATGAACATGAACATAAACATAAACATAAACATAAACATAAACATAAACATGAACATGAACATGAACATAAACATAAACATAAACATGAACATGAACATGAACATAAACATGAACATGAACATGAACATGAACATGAACATGAACATGAACATGAACATGAACATGAACATGAACATGAACATAAACATAAACATAAACATGAACATAAACATAAACATAAACATGAACATGAACATGAACATGAACATGAACATAAACATAAACATAAACATAAACATTAACATGAACATGAACATGAACATAAACATGAACATGAACATGAACATAAACATAAACATAAACATAAACATAAACATAAACATAAACATAAACATAAACATAAACATATACATGAACATAAACATGAACATATACATGAACATATACATGAACATAAACATGAACATATACATGAACATATACATGAACATAAACATGAACATAAACATAAACATAAACATGAACATAAACATAAACATAAACATAAACATGAACATGAACATATACATGAACATAAACATAAACATAAACATGAACATAAACATGAACATGAACATGAACATAAACATAAACATAAACATAAACATAAACATAAACATGAACATGAACATAAACATAAACATAAACATAAACATGAACATGAACATGAACATGAACATAAACATAAACATAAACATAAACATGAACATGAACATGAACATAAACATAAACATAAACATGAACATGAACATGAACATGAACATAAACATAAACATAAACATAAACATAAACATAAACATGAACATGAACATGAACATAAACATAAACATAAACATGAACATATACATGAACATATACATGAACATAAACATGAACATAAACATAAACATAAACATAAACATAAACATAAACATAAACATAAACATAAACATAAACATAAACATGAACATAAACATAAACATAAACATAAACATAAACATGAACATGAACATGAACATAAACATAAACATAAACATAAACATAAACATGAACATGAACATGAACATGAACATAAACATAAACATAAACATAAACATAAACATGAACATGAACATGAACATGAACATAAACATAAACATAAACATAAACATAAACATAAACATGAACATATACATGAACATAAACATGAACATATACATGAACATATACATGAACATAAACATGAACATATACATGAACATATACATGAACATAAACATGAACATAAACATAAACATAAACATAAACATAAACATAAACATGAACATAAACATGAACATGAACATGAACATGAACATGAACATAAACATAAACATGAACATATACATAAACATGAACATGAACATGAACATGAACATAAACATAAACATGAACATATACATGAACATGAACATGAACATAAACATAAACATGAACATAAACATGAACATAAACATGAACATAAACATGAACATAAACATTTACATAAACATGAACATAAACATAAACATAAACATAAACATGAACATGAACATAAACATAAACATAAACATGAACATAAACATGAACATGAACATGAACATGAACATGAACATGAACATGAACATAAACATAAACATGAACATGAACATGAACATAAACATAAACATAAACATAAACATAAACATGAACATAAACATAAACATGAACATGAACATGAACATGAACATGAACATGAACATGAACATGAACATGAACATAAACATAAACATAAACATGAACATAAACATAAACATGAACATAAACATAAACATAAACATGAACATAAACATAAACATGAACATGAACATGAACATGAACATGAACATGAACATGAACATGAACATGAACATGAACATGAACATGAACATGAACATGAACATAAACATGAACATATACATGAACATAAACATAAACATGAACATAAACATGAACATAAACATAAACATAAACATAAACATAAACATGAACATAAACATGAACATAAACATGAACATAAACATAAACATGAACATGAACATAAACATAAACATAAACATAAACATAAACATAAACATGAACATAAACATGAACATGAACATGAACATGAACATGAACATGAACATGAACATGAACATGAACATAAACATAAACATGAACATATACATGAACATATACATGAACATAAACATGAACATATACATGAACATATACATGAACATAAACATGAACATAAACATAAACATAAACATGAACATATACATGAACATATACATGAACATAAACATAAACATGAACATATACATGAACATATACATGAACATAAACATGAACATAAACATAAACATAAACATAAACATAAACATAAACATGAACATATACATGAACATATACATGAACATAAACATGAACATAAACATAAACATAAACATAAACATGAACATATACATGAACATATACATGAACATAAACATGAACATAAACATGAACATATACATGAACATAAACATGAACATAAACATAAACATGAACATGAACATATACATGAACATATACATGAACATAAACATGAACATAAACATGAACATGAACATGAACATATACATGAACATATACATGAACATATACATGAACATAAACTTGAACATAAACATGAACATAAACATGAACATATACATGAACATATACATAAACATAAACATAAACATGAACATATACATGAACATAAACATGAACATGAACATGAACATATACATGAACATAAACATGAACATAAACATGAACATAAACATGAACATAAACATGAACATATACATGAACATATACATGAACATATACATAAACATAAACATAAACATAAACATGAACATGAACATATACATGAACATATACATGAACATATACATGAACATAAACATAAACATGAACATGAACATATACATGAACATATACATGAACATATACATGAACATAAACATGAACATAAACATGAACATAAACATATACATGAACATATACATGAACATATACATAAACATAAACATGAACATGAACATATACATGAACATATACATGAACATATACATGAACATAAACATGAACATAAACATGAACATAAACATGAACATAAACATGAACATGAACATATACATGAACATATACATGAACATAAACATAAACATGAACATATACATGAACATAAACATGAACATGAACATATACATGAACATATACATGAACATAAACATGAACATAAACATGAACATAAACATGAACATATACATGAACATATACATGAACATAAACATGAACATAAACATGAACATAAACATGAACATATACATGAACATATACATGAACATAAACATGAACATAAACATGAACATAAACATGAACATATACATGAACATATACATGAACATAAACATGAACATAAACATGAACATAAACATGAACATATACATGAACATATACATGAACATAAACATGAACATGAACATATACATGAACATATACATGAACATAAACATGAACATAAACATGAACATAAACATGAACATATACATGAACATATACATAAACATAAACAAAAACATGAACATATACATGAACATATACATAAACATAAACATAAACATAAACATAAACATAAACATAAACATAAACATAAACATAAACATGAACATAAACATTAACATATACATGAACATAAACATGAACATAAACATGAACATAAACATATACATAAACATAAACATGAACATGAACATATACATGAACATATACATGAACATAAACATGAACATAAACATGAACATAAACATGAACATATACATGAACATATACATAAACATAAACATGAACATATACATGAACATATACATATACATAAACATAAACATAAACATAAACATAAACATAAACATAAACATAAACATAAACATAAACATAAACATAAACATAAACATGAACATAAACATGAACATATACATGAACATATACATAAACATAAACATGAACATGAACATATACATGAACATATACATGAACATAAACATGAACATAAACATGAACATATACATGAACATATACATAAACATAAACATAAACATGAACATATACATGAACATAAACATGAACATAAACATGAACATAAACATAACCATGAACATATACATGAACATATACATGAACATATACATGAACATAAACATGAACATAAACATGAACATATACATGAACATATACATAAACATAAACATAAACATGAACATGAACATATACATGAACATAAACATAAACATAAACATGAACATAAACATGAACATAAACATGAACATATACATGAACATATACATGAACATAAACATGAACATAAACATAAACATGAACATGAACATATACATGAACATAAACATAAACATAAACATGAACATAAACATGAACATAAACATAAACATAAACATAAACATAAACATAAACATAAACATGAACATGAACATGAACATAAACATGAACATAAACATGAACATAAACATATACATGAACATATACATGAACATATACATAAACATAAACATAAACATGAACATGAACATATACATGAACATATACATGAACATATACATGAACATAAACATGAACATAAACATGAACATAAACATGAACATATACATGAACATATACATAAACATAAACATAAACATGAACATATACATGAACATAAACATGAACATGAACATATACATGAACATATACATGAACATAAACATGAACATAAACATGAACATAAACATGAACATATACATGAACATATACATGAACATAAACATGAACATAAACATGAACATAAACATGAACATATACATGAACATATACATGAACATAAACATGAACATGAACATATACATGAACATATACATGAACATAAACATGAACATAAACATGAACATAAACATGAACATATACATGAACATATACATAAACATAAACAAAAACATGAACATATACATAAACATAAACATAAACATAAACATAAACATAAACATAAACATAAACATAAACATAAACATAAACATAAACATAAACATGAACATAAACATTAACATATACATGAACATAAACATGAACATAAACATGAACATGAACATATACATAAACATAAACATGAACATGAACATATACATGAACATATACATGAACATAAACATGAACATAAACATGAACATAAACATGAACATATACATGAACATATACATAAACATAAACATGAACATATACATGAACATATACATATACATAAACATAAACATAAACATAAACATAAACATAAACATGAACATAAACATGAACATATACATGAACATATACATAAACATAAACATGAACATGAACATATACATGAACATATACATGAACATAAACATGAACATAAACATGAACATAAACATGAACATATACATGAACATATACATAAACATAAACATAAACATAAACATGAACATATACATGAACATAAACATGAACATAAACATGAACATAAACATAACCATGAACATATACATGAACATATACATGAACATATACATGAACATAAACATGAACATAAACATGAACATATACATGAACATATACATAAACATAAACATAAACATGAACATGAACATATACATGAACATAAACATAAACATAAACATGAACATAAACATGAACATAAACATGAACATATACATGAACATATACATGAACATAAACATGAACATAAACATAAACATGAACATGAACATATACATGAACATAAACATAAACATAAACATGAACATAAACATGAACATAAACATAAACATAAACATAAACATAAACATAAACATAAACATAAACATAAACATGAACATGAACATGAACATGAACATAAACATGAACATAAACATGAACATGAACATATACATGAACATAAACATAAACATAAACATGAACATAAACATGAACATGAACATAAACATAAACATAAACATAAACATAAACATAAACATAAACATAAACATGAACATGAACATATACATGAACATAAACATAAAATAAACATGAACATAAACATAAACATAAACAAAAACATAAACATAAACATGAACATGAACATGAACATGAACATAAACATAAACATAAACATGAACATGAACATGAACATGAACATATACATGAACATAAAAATAAACATAAACATGAACATAAACATAAACATGAACATGAACATGAACATAAACATTTACATATACATGAACATATACATGAACATAAACATGAACATATACATGAACATAAACATGAACATAAACATAAACATAAACATGAACATAAACATGAACATGAACATGAACATGAACATGAACATGAACATGAACATGAACATGAACATGAACATAAACATAAAGATGAACATAAAAATAAATATGAACATAAACGTAAACGTAAACATAAACATGAACATAAACGTAAACGTAAACGTAAACGTAAACGTAAACGTAAACATGAACAAAAACATAAACGTAAACGTAAACGTAAACATAAAACATAAACGTAAACATAAACATAAACATAAACGTAAACGTAAACGTAAACGTAAACGTAAACGTAAACGTAAACATAAACATAAACATGAACATGAACATGAACATGAACATAAACATAAACATAAACATAAACATAAACATAAACATAAACATAAACATGAACATAAACATGAACATAAACATAAACATAAACATAAACATGAACATGAACATGAACATAAACATAAACATAAACATAAACATGAACATAAACATAAACATAAACATGAACATGAACATGAACATGAACATGAACATGAACATAAACATAAACATAAACATAAACATGAACATGAACATGAACATGAACATAAACATAAACATAAACATAAACATGAACATGAACATGAACATAAACATAAACATAAACATGAACATGAACATGAACATGAACATACACATAAACATAAACATGAACATGAACATGAACATAAACATAAACATAAACATGAACATGAACATGAACATGAACATGAACATGAACATGAACATAAACATGAACATGAACATGAACATAAACATAAACATAAACATGAACATAAACATAAACATAAACATGAACATAAACATAAACATGAACATGAACATAAACATAAACATAAACATAAACATAAACATAAACATAAACATAAACATGAACATGAACATGAACATAAACATATACATGAACATAAACATAAACATGAACATAAACATGAACATAAACATGAACATGAACATGAACATAAACATAAACATAAACATGAACATGAACATAAACATAAACATAAACATAAACATAAACATGAACATAAACATGAACATGAACATGAACATGAACATGAACATGAACATGAACATGAACATGAACATGAACATGAACATGAACATAAACATAAACATGAACATATACATGAACATATACATGAACATAAACATGAACATATACATGAACATATACATGAACATAAACATGAACATAAACATAAACATAAACATAAACATGAACATATACATGAACATATACATGAACATAAACATAAACATGAACATATACATGAACATATACATGAACATAAACATGAACATAAACATAAACATAAACATAAACATGAACATATACATGAACATATACATGAACATAAACATGAACATAAACATGAACATATACATGAACATAAACATGAACATGAACATAAACATAAACATGAACATGAACATATACATGAACATATACATGAACATAAACATAAACATGAACATATACATGAACATATACATAAACATAAACATGAACATATACATGAACATAAACATGAACATGAACATATACATGAACATAAACATGAACATAAACATGAACATAAACATGAACATATACATGAACATATACATGAACATATACATAAACATAAACATAAACATAAACATAAACATAAACATAAACATAAACATAAACATGAACATGAACATATACATGAACATATACATGAACATATACATGAACATAAACATAAACATGAACATGAACATAAACATATACATGAACATATACATGAACATATACATAAACATGAACATAAACATGAACATAAACATGAACATAAACATATACATGAACATATACATGAACATATACATAAACATAAACATAAACATAAACATAAACATAAACATGAACATGAAAATATACATGAACATATACATGAACATATACATGAACATAAACATGAACATAAACATGAACATAAACATGAACATAAACATGAACATATACATGAACATATACATAAACATAAACATAAACATGAACATATACATGAACATAAACATGAACATGAACATATACATGAACATATACATGAACATAAACATGAACATAAACATGAACATAAACATGAACATATACATGAACATATACATGAACATAAACATGAACATAAACATGAACATAAACATGAACATATACATGAACATATACATAAACATAAACATAAACATGAACATATACATGAACATAAACATGAACATGAACATAAACATGAACATATACATGAACATATACATGAACATAAACATGAACATAAACATAAACATAAACATAAACATGAACATATACATGAACATATACATGAACATAAACATAAACATGAACATATACATGAACATATACATGAACATAAACATGAACATAAACATAAACATAAACATAAACATGAACATATACATGAACATATACATGAACATAAACATGAACATAAACATGAACATATACATGAACATAAACATGAACATGAACATAAACATAAACATGAACATGAACATATACATGAACATATACATGAACATAAACATAAACATGAACATATACATGAACATATACATAAACATAAACATGAACATATACATGAACATAAACATGAACATGAACATATACATGAACATAAACATGAACATAAACATGAACATAAACATGAACATATACATGAACATATACATGAACATATACATAAACATAAACATAAACATAAACATAAACATAAACATAAACATAAACATAAACATGAACATGAACATATACATGAACATATACATGAACATATACATGAACATAAACATAAACATGAACATGAACATAAACATATACATGAACATATACATGAACATATACATAAACATGAACATAAACATGAACATAAACATGAACATAAACATATACATGAACATATACATGAACATATACATAAACATAAACATAAACATAAACATAAACATAAACATGAACATGAAAATATACATGAACATATACATGAACATATACATGAACATAAACATGAACATAAACATGAACATAAACATGAACATAAACATGAACATATACATGAACATATACATAAACATAAACATAAACATGAACATATACATGAACATAAACATGAACATGAACATATACATGAACATATACATGAACATAAACATGAACATAAACATGAACATAAACATGAACATATACATGAACATATACATGAACATAAACATAAACATGAACATGAACATGAACATATACATGAACATATACATGAACATAAACATGAACATAAACATGAACATAAACATGAACATATACATGAACATATACATAAACATAAACATAAACATGAACATATACATGAACATATACATAAACATAAACATAAACATAAACATAAACATGAACATAAACATGAACATATACATGAACATAAACATGAACATAAACATGAACATAAACATATACATAAACATAAACATGAACATGAACATGAACATATACATGAACATATACATGAACATAAACATGAACATAAACATGAACATAAACATGAACATATACATGAACATATACATAAACATAAACATAAACATGAACATATACATGAACATATACATAAACATAAACATAAACATAAACATAAACATAAACATAAACATGAACATAAACATGAACATATACATGAACATATACATAAACATAAACATGAACATGAACATATACATGAACATATACATGAACATAAACATGAACATAAACATGAACATAAACATGAACATATACATGAACATATACATAAACATAAACATGAACATATACATGAACATAAACATGAACATAAACATGAACATAAACATAACCATGAACATATACATGAACATATACATGAACATATACATGAACATAAACATAAACATGAACATGAACATATACATGAACATAAACATAAACATAAACATGAACATATACATGAACATATACATAAACATAAACATGAACATAAACATGAACATAAACATGAACATATACATGAACATATACATAAACATAAACATAAACATGAACATGAACATATACATGAACATAAACATAAACATAAACATAAACATGAACATAAACATGAACATAAACATGAACATATACATGAACATATACATGAACATAAACATGAACATAAACATAAACATAAACATGAACATGAACATGAACATATACATGAACATAAACATAAACATAAACATAAACATGAACATAAACATGAACATAAACATAAACATAAACATAAACATAAACATAAACATAAACATGAACATGAACATGAACATAAACATGAACATAAACATGAACATGAACATATACATGAACATAAACATAAACATAAACATGAACATAAAGATGAACATAAACATAAACATAAACATAAACATAAACATGAACATGAACATATACATGAACATAAACATAAACATAAACATGAAGATAAACATGAACATAAACATAAACATAAACATAAACATGAACATGAACATGAACATGAACATGAACATGAACATAAACATAAACATGAACATGAACATGAACATAAACATGAACATAAACATAAAGATGAACATAAAAATAAATATGAACATAAACGTAAACGTAAACATAAACACAAACATGAACGTAAACGTAAACGTAAACGTAAACGTAAACGTAAACGTAAACGTAAACGGAAACGTAAACGTAAACGTCAACATAAACATGAACATAAACATGAACATAAACATAAACATAAACATGAACATAAACATAAACGTAAAAATGAACATAAACATAAACATGAACATAAACATGAACATAAACATAAACATAAACGTAAACATAAACATAAACATAAACATAAACATAAACATAAACATAAACATAAACATGAACATAAACATAAACGTAAACATAAAGATAAACATGAACATGAACATAAACATAAACATGAACATAAACATAAACGTAAACGTAAACATGAACATAAACATAAACATAAAGATAAACATGAACATGAACATAAAGATAAACATGAACATAAACATGAACATGAACATAAACATGAACATAAACATAAACATAAACATGAACATAAACATAAACATAAACATAAACATAAACATAAACATAAACATAAACATGAACATAAACATGAACATAAACATAAACATGAACATAAACATAAACATAAACATGAACATAAACATAAACATAAACATAAACATAAAC
>NC_141823.1:390000-422500 GCF_982586985.1 Callionymus lyra
CACACACACCCCCCCACACACACACACACACTTCATTGTTGAACTAATTGCTATTTATTGGCCGCGATGCAAACGAGGCCAAAGTGATATTTTACGAGACAGACCTCCCACTCTGAGTGGATCTGAGGAGCCAGGAGTCAATGAGGCGCAGACAGAGCAGCTTAATGTTCTCTCAAATGAAGACTGATTGAAGACTGACCCCCGAGAGACCACTCAGCCAGAGGAGACCACAAGAGCGTTCAGTCCTCCAGACTCTACACAAACATCTGCTTCCTGCGCCAGAGTTAACTTAACTACACAAAGGGTCATGTTCCCGCGCCAGAGTGACTTTTCTTCCCCCCTAGAAATATAGTGACTGTCTTAAGGCTTTTATATTGAAGGAACAAAGGAAGTAGATCTTTGTTCTGGTCAACATTTAAAGGTTCATGAAAATATCTCTGGTTCGAGGACGGCCCGTCTGCAGCCAGTCATTTCAGACGGAACGTAAATCCAGACAGGAAGTTGTTTCCGACGAGTGATTTTTTTTTTTAAACAGGGCCATTTTTACCTGTTTGCAAACATTTTTTAAAACTAATCTGTAACACATTTAAATGATTAACATGATTTTAAACTAATCTGTAACATATTTAAATGATTAACATGATTTTAAACTTATCTGTAACACATTTAAATGATTAACAAGATTTTAAACTAATCTGTAACATATTTCAATGATTAACATGATTTTAAACTAATCTGTAACATATTTAAATGATTAACATGATTTTAAACTAATCTGTAACATATTTAAATGATTAACATGATTTTAAACTAATCTGTGACATATTTAAATGATTAACATGATTTTACTATAACTATAACAACAACATATATATTAACAACATATATATTAACAACATATATATTAACAACATATATATTAACGACATATATATTAACGACATATATATTAACAACATATATATATTAACAACATATAT
This sequence comes from Callionymus lyra, assembly GCF_982586985.1. NCBI lineage: Eukaryota > Metazoa > Chordata > Actinopteri > Syngnathiformes > Callionymidae > Callionymus > Callionymus lyra. Next base: position 390,981 of record NC_141823.1, read on the forward strand.
ATTAACAACATATATATTAACAACATATATTAACGACACATATATATTAACGACATATATATTAACGACATATATATTAACGACATATATATTAACGACATATATATTAACAACATATATATATTAACAACATATATATTAACGACATATATATTAACAACATATATATTAACGACATATATATTGTAACAACATATATATTAACAACATATATATTAACAGCATATATATTAACGACACATATATATTAATGACATATATATTAACAACATATATATTAACAACATATATATTAACAAGATATATATTAACAACATATATATATTAACAACATATATATTAACAACATATATATATTAACAACATATATATTAACAACATATATATATTAACAACATATATATTAACGACACATATATATTAATGACATATATATTAACAACATATATATTAACAACTTATATATTAACGAGATATATTAACGACACGAATATATTAACAACATATATATTTACGACATATATATATTAACAACATATATTAACGACACATATATATTAACGACACATATATTAACGACATATATATTAACAGCATATATATTAACAACATATATATTAACCACATATGTATTAATGACATATATATTAACAACATATATATTAACGAGATATATTAACAACATATATATTAACGACATATATATTAACGACATATATATTAACAACATATATATTAACAACATATATATTAACAACATATATATTAACAACATATATATTAACAACATATATATTAACAACATATATATTAACAACATATATATTTTAACAACATATATATTAACAACATATATATTAACAGCATATATATTAACGACACATATATATTAATGACATATATATTAACAACATATAAATTAACGAGATATATTAACGACACATATATATTAACAACATATATATATTAACAACATATATTAACGACACATATATATTAACGACATATATATAAACGACATATATATTAACAGCATATATATTAACAACATATATATTAACCACATATATATTAATGACATATATATTAACAACATATATATTAACAACATATATATTAACGACATATATTAACGACACATATATATTAGCAACATATATATTAACAACATATATATTAACGACACATATATATTAACAACATATATATTAACGACATATATATTAACAGCATATATATTAACGACACATATATATTAATGACATATATATTAACAACATATATATTAACAACATATATATTAACAACATATATATTAACCACATATATATTAATGACATATATATTAACAGCATATATATTAACGACACTTATATATTAATGACATATATTAACGACACATATATATTAACAACATATATATTAACAACATATATATTAACAACATATATATTAACGAGATATATTAACGACACATATATATTAACAACATATATATTAACAACATATATATTAACGAGATATATTAACGACACATTTATATTAACAACATATATATTAACAACGTATATATTAACAACACATATATTAACAACATATATATTAACGACATATATATTAACAACATATATATTTTAACAACATATATATTAACGACATATATATTAACAGCATATATATTAACGACACATATATATTAACGACATATATATTAACAACATATATATTAACGAAATATATTAACGACATATATATATTAACAACATATATATTAACAACATATATATTAACAACATATATATTAACAACATATATATTAACAACATATTTATTAACAACATATATATTAACGAGATATATTAACAACATATATATTAACAACATATATATTAACGACATATATATTAACAACATATATATTAACAGCATATATATTAATGACACATATATATTAATGACATATATATTAACAACATATATATTAACGAGATATATTAACGAGATATATATATTAACAACATATATATTAACAACATATATATTAACAACATATATATTAGAATAGAATAGAATAGAAAAGCGAGATATATTAACGACACATATATATTAACAACATATATATTAACGACATATATATTAACGACATATATATTAACAACATATATATATATATTAACAACATATATATTAACAACATATATATTAACAACAAATATATTAACAACATATATATTAACAACATATATATTAACAACATATATATTAACAACATATATATTAACAACATATATTAACGACACATATATATTAACGACATATATATTAACGACATATATATTAACAACATATATATTAACAACATATATATTAACAACATATATATTAACAACATATATTAACGACACATATATATTAACGACACATATATTAACGACATATATATTAACAGCATATATATTAACAACATATATATTAACCACATATATATTAATGACATATATATTAACAACATATATATTAACGAGATATATTAACAACATATATATTAACGACATATATATTAACAACATATATATTAACAACATATATATTAACAACATATATATATTAACAACATATATATTAACAACATATATATTTTAACAACATATATATTAACAAAATATATATTAACAGCATATATATTAACGACACATATATATTAATGACATATATATTAACAACATATATATTAACAACATATATATTAACGAGATATATTAACGACACATATATATTTACAACATATATATATTAACAACATATATTAACGACACATATATATTAACGACATATATATTAATGACATATATAATAACAGCATATATATTAACAACATATATATTAACCACATATATATTAATGACATATATATTAACAACATATATATTAAAAACATATATATTAACGACATATATTAACGACACATATATATTAGCAACATATATATTAACAACATATATATTAACGACATATATTAACGACACATATATATTAGCAACATATATATTAACAACATATATATTAACGACACATATATATTAACAACATATATATTAACGACATCTATATTAACGACATATATATTAACAGCATATATATTAACGACACATATATATTAATGACATATATATTAACAACATATATATTAACAACATATATATTAACAACATATATATTAACAACATATATATAAACAACATATATATTAACGACACATATATATTAACGACACATATATATTAACAACATATATATTAACGACATATATATTAACGAGATATATTAACAACATATATATTAACAACATATATATTAACAACATATATATTAACAACACATATATTAACAACATATATATTAACAACATATATATTAACGACATATATATTAACAACATATATATTTTAACAACATATATATTAACCACATATATATTAACAACATATATATTTTAACAACATATATATTAACAACATATATATTAACAGCATATATATTAAGGACACATATATATTAATGACATATATATTAACAACATATATATTAACGAAATATATTAACGACATATATATATTAACAACATATATATTAACAACATATATATTAACAACAAATATATTAACAACATATATATTAACAACATATATTAACGACACATATATATTAACGACATATATATTAACGACACATATATATTAACGACATATATATTAACAACATATATATTAACAACATATATATTAACAACATATATATTAACGACACATATATATTAACAACATATATATTAACAACATATATATTAACAACATATATATTAACAACATATATATTAACGAGATATATTAACGACACATATATATTAACAACATATATATTAACAACATATATATTAACAACATATATATTAACGAGATATATTAACAACATATATATTAACAACATATATATTAACGACATATATATTAACGACATATATATTAACAACATATATATATTAACAACGTATATATTAACAACATATATATTAACAACATATATATTAACGACATATATATTAACAACATATATATTTTAACAACATATATATTAACGACATATATATTAACAGCATATATATTAACGACACATGTATATTAATGACATATATATTAACAACATATATATTAACGAGATATATTAACGACATATATATATTAACAACATATATATTAACAACATATATATTAACAACATATATATTAGAATAGAATAGAATAGAAAAGCGAGATATATTAACGACACATATATATTAACAACATATATATTAACGACATATATATTAACGACATGTATATTAACAACATATATATATATATATATATTAACAACATATATATTAACAACATATATATTAACAACAAATATATTAACAACATATATATTAACAACATATATATTAACAACAAATATATTAACAACATATATATTAACGAGATATATTAACGACACATATATATTAACAACATATATATTAACAACATATATATTAACAACATATATATTAACGAGATATATTAACAACATATATATTAACAACATATATATTAACGACATATATATTAACAACATATATATTTTAACAACATATATATTAACGACATATATATTAACAGCATATATATTAACGACACATGTATATTAATGACATATATATTAACAACATATATATTAACGAGATATATTAACGACATATATATATTAACAACATATATATTAACAACATATATATTAACAACATATATATTAGAATAGAATAGAATAGAAAAGCGAGATATATTAACGACACATATATATTAACAACATATATATTAACGACATATATATTAACGACATGTATATTAACAACATATATATATATATATATTAACAACATATATATTAACAACATATATATTAACAACAAATATATTAACAACATATATTTTAACAACATATATATTAACAACAAATATATTAACAACATATATATTAACAGCATATATATTAACAACATATATATTAACAACATATATTAACGACACATATATATTAACGACATATATATTAACGACATATATATTAACAACATATATATTAACAATATATATATTAACAACATATATATTAACAACATATATATTAACAACATATATTAACGACATATATATATTAACAACATATATATTAACAACATATATATTAACGACATATATATTAACAACATATATATTAACGACATATATATTAACAACATATATATTAACAACATATATATTTTAACAACATATATATTAACGACATATATATTAACAGCATATATATTAACGACACATATATATTAATGACATATATATTAACAACATATATATTAACAACATATATATTAACGAGATATATTAACGACACATATATATTAACAACATATATATTAACAACAAATATATTAACAACATATATATTAACAACATATATATTAACAACATATATTAACGACATATATATTAACGACATATATATTAACGACACATATATATTAACAACATATATATTAACAACATATATATTAACAACATATATTAATGACACATATATATTAATGACATATATATTAACAGCATATATATTAACAACATATATATTAACCACATATATATTAACAACAAATATATTAACAACATATATATTAACAACATATATATTAACAACATATATTAACGACACATATATATATTAACGACACATATATATTAAAGACACATATATTAACAACATATATATTAACAACATATATTAACGACACATATATATTAACGACATATATATTAACAGCATATATATTAACAACATATATTAACCACATATATATTAATGACATATATATTAACAACATATATATTAACAACATATATATTAACGACATATATTAACGACACATATATATTAACAACATATATATTAACGACATGTATATTAACGACATATATTTTAACAGCATATATATTAACGACACATATATATTAATGACATATATATTAACAACATATATATTATCAACATATATATTAACAACATATATATTAACGACATATATATTAACAACATATATATTAACAACATATATATATATATTAACAACATATATATTAACAACATATATATTAACAACAAATATATTAACAACATATATATTAACAACATATATATTTTAACAACATATATATTAACAACTTATATATTAACAACAAATATATTAACAACAAATATATTAACAACATATATATTAACAACATATATATTAACAACATATATTAACGACATATATATTAACAACATATATATTAACGACATATATATTAACAACATATATATTAACAACATATATATTAACAACATATATATAAACAACATATATATTAAAGACACATATATATTAACGACACATATATATTAACAACATATATATTAACAACATATATATTAACGACATATATATTAACGAGATATATTAACAACATATATATTAACAACACATATATTAACAACATATATATTAACAACATATATATTAACGACATATATATTAACAACATATATTAACAACATATATATTAACAACATATATATTAACAACATATATATTAACAACATATATTAACAACATATATATTAACAGCATATATATTAACGACATATATATTAACAACATATATATTAACAACATATATATTAACAACATATATATTAACAACATATATATTAACGAGATATATTAACGACACATATATATTAACAACACATATATATTAACGACATATATATTAACAACAAATATATTAACAACATATATATTAACAACATATATATTAACAACATATATATTAACAACATATATATTTGAACAATATATATATTAACGACATATATATTAACAGCATATATATTAACGACACATATATATTAATGACATATATATTAACAACATATATATTAACGAGATATATTAACGACACATATATATTAACAACATATATATTAACAACATATATATTAACAACAAATATATTAACAACATATATATTAACAACATATATATTAACAACATATATTAACGACACATATATATTAACGACATATATATTAACGACACATATATATTAACGACATATATGTTAACAACATATATATTAACAACATATATTAACGACACATATATATTAACGACATATATATTAACAGCATATATATTAACAACATATATATTAACCACATATATATTAACAACAAATATATTAACAACATATATATTAACAACATATATATTAACAACATATATTAACGACACATATATATTAACGATATATATACTAAAGACACATATATTAACGACATATATATTAACAACATATATATTAACACCATATATTAACAACATATATATTAACCACATATATATTAATGACATATATATTAACAACATATATATTAACAACATATATATTAACGACATATATTAACAACACATATATATTAACAACATATATATTAACGACATATATATTAACGACATATATATTAACAGCATATATATTAACGACATATATATTAACGACATATATATTAACAGCATATATATTAACGACACATATATAGTAATGACATATATATTAACAACATATATATTAACAACATATATATTAACAACATATATATTAACAACATATATATTAATGACACATATATATTAGCAACATATATATTAACAACATATATATTAACGACATATATATTAACAAGATATATTAACGACACATATATATTAACGACATATATATTAACAACATATATTAACAACATATATTAACAACATATATATTAACAACATATATATTAACAACATATATTAACAACATATATATTAACAACATATATATTAACAACATATATATTAACGACACATATATATTAGCAACATATATATTAACAACATATATATAAACAACATATATATTAACAAGATATATTAACGACACATATATATTAACAACATATATATTAACAACATATATATTAACAACATATATATTAACGACATATATATTAACGACATATATATTAACAACATATATATTAACAACATATATATTAACAACATACATATTAACGACATATATATTAACAACATATATATTTTAACAACATATATATTAACGACATATATATTAACAGCATATATATTAACGACACATATATATTAACGACATATATATTAACAACATATATATTAACAACATATATATTAACAACATATATATTAACGAGATATATTAACGACACATATATATTAACAACATATATATTAACGACATATATATTAACGACATATATATTAACAACATATATATTAACAACATATATATTTTAACAACATATATATTAACGACATATATATTAACAGCATATATATTAACGACACCTATATATTAATGACATATATTAACAACATATATATTAACAACATATATATTAGAATAGAATAGAATAGAAAAGCGAGATATATTAACAACACATATATATTAACGACATATATATTAACGACATATATATTAACGACATATATATTAACAACATATATATATTAACAACATATATATTAACAACATATATATTAACAACAAATATATTAACAACATATATATTAACAACATATATATTAACAACATATATATTAACGACATATTTATTAACGACATATATATTAACGACATATATATTAACAACATATATATATATATATATATTAACAACATATATATTAACAACAAATATATTAACAACATATATATTAACAACATATATATTAACAACAAATATATTAACAACATATATATTAACAACATATATATTGACAACATATATATTAACAACACATATATTAACGAGATATATTAACGACACATATATATTAACAACATATATATTAACGACATATATTTTAACGACATATATATTAACAACATATATATATTAACAACATATATATTAACAACATATATATTAACAACATATATATTTTAACAACATATATATTAACGACATATATATTAACAGCATATATATTAACGACACATATATATTAATGACATATATTAACAACATATATATTAACAACATATATATTAACAACATATATATTAACAACATATATATTAGAATAGAATAGAATAGAAAAGCGAGATATATTAACGACACATATATATTAACAACATAAATATTAACGACATATATATTAACGACATATATATTAACAACATATATACCAACAACATATATATATTAACAACATATATATTAACAATATATATATTAACAACAAATATATTAACAACATATATATTAACAACATATATATTAACAACAAATATATTAACAACATATATATTAACCTCATATATATTAACAACATATATTAACGACACATATATATTAACGACATATATATTAACGACACATATATATTAACAACATATATATATTAACAACATATATATTAACGACATATATATTAACAACATATATATTAACAACATATATATTAACAACATATATATTAACAACATATATTAACGACACATATATATTAACGACATATATATTAACGACATATATATTAACAGCATATATATTAACGACACATATATATTAACAACATATATATATATATATTAACAACATATATATTAACCACATATATATTAATGACATATATATTAACAACATATATATTAACAACATATATATTAACGACACATATATATTAACAGCATATATATTAATGACATATATATTAACGACATATATATTAACGACACATATATATTAACGACATATATATTAACCACATATATATTAATGACATATATATTAACAACATATATATTAACGACATATATATTAACGACATATATATTAACAGCATATATATTAACGACACATATATATTAATGACATATATATTAACAACATATATATTAATGACATATATATTAACGACACATATATATTAACGACATATATGTTAACAACATATATATTAACAACATATATTAACGACACATATATATTAACGACATATATATTAACAGCATATATATTAACAACATATATATTAACCACATATATATTAACAACAAATATATTAACAACATATATATTAACGAAATATATATTAACAACATATATATATTAACAACATTTATTTTAACGACATATATATTAACAACATATATATTAACGAAATATATATTAACGAAATATATATTAACAACATATATATATTAACAACATATATATTAACAACATATATATTAACAACATATATATTAACAACATATATATTAACAACATATATATTTTAACAACATATATATTAACGACATATATATTAACAGCATATATATTAACGACACATATATATTAATGACATATATATTAACAACATATATATTTACAACATATATATTAACGAGATATATTAACGACACATATATATTAACAACATATATATTAACAACATATATATTAACGACACAAATATATTAACGACATATATATTAACGAAATATATATTAACGACATATATATTAACAACATATATATATTAACAACATATATATTAACAACATATATATTAACAACATATATATTAACGACATATATATTAACAACATATACATTTTAACAACATATATATTAATGACACATATATATTAACAACATATATATTAACGACATATATATTAATGACACATATATATTAACAACATATATATATTAACAACATATATATATTAACAACATATATATTAACAACATATATATTAACAACATATATATTTTAACAACATTTATATTAACGACATATATATATTAACAACATATATATTAACGACATATATATATATATATTAACTACATATATATTAACGACATATATATATTAACAACATATATATTAACAACATATATATTAACGACATATATATATATATATATATATATATATATTAACAACATATATATTAACGACATATATATATATTAACAACATATATATTCACGACATATATATATTAACAACATATATATTAACGACATATATATATTAACAACATATATATTAACGACATATATATATTAACGACATATATATATTAACAAAATATATATTAACGATATATATATTAACGACATATATATATATATATATATATATATATATTAACAACATATATATTAACGACATATATATATTAACAACATATATATTAACAACATATATATTAATGACATATATATATATTAACAACATATATATTAATGACATATATATATATTAACAACATATATATTAACAACATATATATATATATATATATTAACAACATATATATTAATGACATTATTGAAAGACACATTGTTCATAAAACTTTATTTACATAAAACATCCAAACAACAAAAAGCAACAAACAAACAAAACCTAAACTATGAAATAAAATCTCTGTCGTCATGGTTTCTGTCCTTCAAGGATCTGTCAGACGTTCTTCACACTTCAATGTTGAAGGACTTTCATGGAAGTTCTCCCTCAGAACCAGGTCCACCATCTCCTTATGGTTTGAAGGTCAGACTGGAAGACAAATATGTGTTGGAAGAACTCTAATACTTTCATTATACATTACTGTATAATATATTACAACATATATATTTGTGGAGTGTACTGTATAATATATTACAACATATATATTTGTGGGGTGTACTGTATAATATATTAAAACATATATATTTGTGGAGTGTACTGTATAATATATTACAACATATATATTTGTGGGGTGTACTGTATAATATATTAAAACATATATATTTGTGGGGTGTACTGTATAATATATTACAACATATATATTTGTGGAGTGTACTGTATAATATATTACAACATATATATTTGTGGAGTGTACTGTATAATATATTAAAACATATATATTTGTGGAGTGTACTGTATAATATATTACAACATATATATTTGTGGAGTGTACTGTATAATATATTACAACATATATATTTGTGGAGTGTACTGTATAATATATTACAACATATATATTTGTGGAGTGTACTGTATAATATATTAAAACATATATATTTGTGGAGTGTACTGTATAATATATTACAACATATATATTTGTGGGGTGTACTGTATAATATATTAAAACATATATATTTGTGGAGTGTACTGTATAATATATTACAAGATATATATTTGTGGAGTGTACTGTATAATATATTACAAGATATATATTTGTGGAGTGTACTGTATAATATATTACAAGATATATATTTGTGGAGTGTACTGTATAATATATTACAACATATATATTTGTGGAGTGTACTGTATAATATATTACAACATATATATTTGTGGAGTGTACTGTATAATATATTACAACATATATATTTGTGGAGTGTACTGTATAATATATTACAACATATATATTTGTGGAGTGTACTGTATAATATATTACAACATATATATTTGTGGAGTGTACTGTATAATATATTACAAGATATATATTTGTGGAGTGTACTGTATAATATAGTAAAACATATATATTTGTGGAGTGTACTGTATAATATATTACAACATATATATTTGTGGAGTGTACTGTATAATATATTACAACATATATATTTGTGGAGTGTACTGTATAATATATTAAAACATATATATTTGTGGAGTGTACTGTATAATATATTACAACATATATATTTGTGGAGTGTACTGTAAAATATATTAAAACATATATATTTGTGGAGTGTACTGTATAATATATTAAAACATATATATTTGTGGAGTGTACTGTATAATATATTACAACATATATATTTGTGGAGTGTACTGTATAATATATTACAACATATATATTTGTGGAGTGTACTGTATAATATATTAAAACATATATATTTGTGGAGTGTACTGTATAATATATTACAACATATATATTTGTGGAGTGTACTGTATAATATATTAAAACATATATATTTGTGGAGTGTACTGTATAATATATTAAAACATATATATTTGTGGAGTGTACTGTATAATATATTACAACATATATATTTGTGGAGTGTACTGTATAATATATTACAACATATATATTTGTGGAGTGTACTGTATAATATATTAAAACATATATATTTGTGGAGTGTACTGTATAATATATTAAAACATATATATTTGTGGAGTGTACTGTATAATATATTACAACATATATATTTGTGGAGTGTACTGTATAATATATTAAAACATATATATTTGTGGAGTGTACTGTATAATATATTAAAACATATATATTTGTGGAGTGTACTGTATAATATATTACAACATATATATTTGTGGAGTGTACTGTATAATATATTAAAACATATATATTTGTGGAGTGTACTGTATAATATATTACAACATATATATTTGTGGAGTGTACTGTATAATATATTAAAACATATATATTTGTGGAGTGTACTGTATAATATATTACAACATATATATTTGTGGAGTGTACTGTATAATATATTACAACATATATATTTGTGGAGTGTACTGTATAATATATTAAAACATATATATTTGTGGAGTGTACTGTATAATATATTACAACATATATATTTGTGGAGTGTACTGTATAATATATTACAACATATATATTTGTGGAGTGTACTGTATAATATATTACAACATATATATTTGTGGAGTGTACTGTATAATATATTAAAACATATATATTTGTGGAGTGTACTGTATAATATATTAAAACATATATATTTGTGGAGTGTACTGTATAATATATTACAACATATATATTTGTGGAGTGTACTGTATAATATATTAAAACATATATATTTGTGGAGTGTACTGTATAATATATTACAACATATATATTTGTGGAGTGTACTGTATAATATATTACAACATATATATTTGTGGAGTGTACTGTATAATATATTACAACATATATATTTGTGGAGTGTACTGTATAATATATTAAAACATATATATTTGTGGAGTGTACTGTATAATATATTACAACATATATATTTGTGGAGTGTACTGTATAATATATTACAACATATATATTTGTGGAGTGTACTGTATAATATATTAAAACATATATATTTGTGGAGTGTACTGTATAATATATTACAACATATATATTTGTGGAGTGTACTGTATAATATATTAAAACATATATATTTGTGGAGTGTACTGTATAATATATTACAACATATATATTTGTGGAGTGTACTGTATAATATATTAAAACATATATATTTGTGGAGTGTACTGTATAATATATTACAACATATATATTTGTGGAGTGTACTGTATAATATATTAAAACATATATATTTGTGGAGTGTACTGTATAATATATTACAACATATATATTTGTGAAGTGTACTGTATAATATATTACAACATATATATTTGTGGAGTGTACTGTATAATATATTAAAACATATATATTTGTGGAGTGTACTGTATAATATATTACAACATATATATTTGTGGAGTGTACTGTATAATATATTACAACATATATATTTGTGGAGTGTACTGTATAATATATTACAACATATATATTTGTGGAGTGTACTGTATAATATATTACAACATATATATTTGTGGAGTGTACTGTATAATATATTACAACATATATATTTGTGGAGTGTACTGTATAATATATTAAAACATATATATTTGTGGAGTGTACTGTATAATATATTACAACATATATATTTGTGGAGTGTACTGTATAATATATTACAACATATATATTTGTGGAGTGTACTGTATAATATATTACAACATATATATTTGTGGAGTGTACTGTATAATATATTAAAACATATATATTTGTGGAGTGTACTGTATAATATATTAAAACATATATATTTGTGGAGTGTACTGTATAATATATTACAACATATATATTTGTGGAGTGTACTGTATAATATATTACAACATATATATTTGTGGAGTGTACTGTATAATATATTACAACATATATATTTGTGGAGTGTACTGTATAATATATTACAACATATATATTTGTGGAGTGTACTGTATAATATATTACAACATATATATTTGTGGAGTGTACTGTATAATATATTACAACATATATATTTGTGGAGTGTACTGTATAATATATTACAACATATATATTTGTGGAGTGTACTGTATAATATATTAAAACATATATATTTGTGGAGTGTACTGTATAATATATTACAACATATATATTTGTGGAGTGTACTGTATAATATATTACAACATATATATTTGTGGAGTGTACTGTATAATATATTAAAACATATATATTTGTGGAGTGTACTGTATAATATATTACAACATATATATTTGTGGAGTGTACTGTATAATATATTACAACATATATATTTGTGGAGTGTACTGTATAATATATTACAACTTATATATTTGTGGAGTGTACTGTATAATATATTAAAACATATATATTTGTGGAGTGTACTGTATAATATATTACAACATATATATTTGTGGACTGTACTGTATAATATATTAAAACATATATATTTGTGGAGTGTACTGTATAATATATTACAACATATATATTTGTGGAGTGTACTGTATAATATATTACAACATATATATTTGTGGAGTGTACTGTATAATATATTACAACATATATATTTGTGGAGTGTACTGTATAATATATTACAACATATATATTTGTGGAGTGTACTGTATAATATATTACAACATATATATTTGTGGAGTGTACTGTATAATATATTAAAACATATATATTTGTGGAGTGTACTGTATAATATATTAAAACATATATATTTGTGGAGTGTACTGTATAATATATTACAACATATATATTTGTGGAGTGTACTGTATAATATATTAAAACATATATATTTGTGGAGTGTACTGTATAATATATTACAACATATATATTTGTGGAGTGTACTGTATAATATATTACAACATATATATTTGTGGAGTGTACTGTATAATATATTAAAACATATATATTTGTGGAGTGTACTGTATAATATATTACAACATATATATTTGTGGAGTGTACTGTATAATATATTACAACATATATATTTGTGGAGTGTACTGTATAATATATTACAACATATATATTTGTGGAGTGTACTGTATAATATATTAAAACATATATATTTGTGGAGTGTACTGTATAATATATTACAACATATATATTTGTGGACTGTACTGTATAATATATTAAAACATATATATTTGTGGAGTGTACTGTATAATATATTACAACATATATATTTGTGGAGTGTACTGTATAATATATTACAACATATATATTTGTGGAGTGTACTGTATAATATATTACAACATATATATTTGTGGAGTGTACTGTATAATATATTAAAACATATATATTTGTGGAGTGTACTGTATAATATATTACAACATATATATTTGTGGAGTGTACTGTATAATATATTACAACATATATATTTGTGGAGTGTACTGTATAATATATTACAACATATATATTTGTGGAGTGTACTGTATAATATATTACAACATATATATTTGTGGAGTGTACTGTATAATATATTACAACATATATATTTGTGGACTGTACTGTATAATATATTAAAACATATATATTTGTGGAGTGTACTGTATAATATATTACAACATATATATTTGTGGAGTGTACTGTATAATATATTACAACATATAAATTTGTGGAGTGTACTGTATAATATATTACAACATATATATTTGTGGAGTGTACTGTATAATATATTAAAACATATATATTTGTGGAGTGTACTGTATAATATATTACAACATATATATTTGTGGAGTGTACTGTATAATATATTACAACATATATATTTGTGGAGTGTACTGTATAATATATTACAACATATATATTTGTGGAGTGTACTGTATAATATATTACAACATATATATTTGTGGAGTGTACTGTATAATATATTACAACATATATATTTGTGGAGTGTACTGTATAATATATTACAACATATATATTTGTGGAGTGTACTGTATAATATATTAAAACATATATATTTTAAAAAAGAAAGAAAGGTAAACAATAACGTTTAACACACTTTTATTTGCAAAAATTGTTTCACTTCAGCTGCAGGACTTACTTTGGATGATCTTAAGATAAGGTAAGGTAAGGTAAGGTAAGGTATTACTGTGAAGATAACAGTTTGTTAGCGTTGAAGGAAAAGGTACTTTGGATTTTTAGTACTGGATACACGAGAGAGTATTAATACTGAATACATGTTTCTGTTATTCTACATGTTTTAAAGACACACATCCATGCAACCATGACGGCAGTATCACACAATACTGACAATAGTAGTGAAGGTTCTGGTCTGATGGACGTGAGGTTCTGGTCTGAAGGACGTGAGGTTCTGGTCTGATGGACGTGAGGTTCTGGTCTGATGGACGTGAGGTTCTGGTCTGATGGACGTGAGGTTCTGGTCTGATGGACGTGAGGTTCTGTTCTGATGGACGTGAGGTTCTGGTCTGATGGACGTGAGGTTCTGGTCTGATGGACGTGAGGTTCTGGTCTGAAGGACGTGAGGTTCTGGTCTGATGGACGTGAGGTTCTGGTCTGATGGATGTGAGGTTCTGGTCTGATGGACGTGAGGTTCTGGTCTGATGAACGTGAGGTTCTGGTCTGATGGACGTGAGGTTCTGGTTCTACCTGACACTGTCTACCTGACACTGTCTACCTGACACTGTCCACCTGACACTGTCTACCTGACACTGTCTACCTGACACTGTCTACCTGACACTGTCCACCTGACACTGTCCACCTGACACTGTCCACCTGACACTGTCTACCTGACACTGTCTACCTGACACTGTCTACCTGACACTGTCCACCTGACACTGTCTACCTGACACTGTCTACCTGACACTGTCCACCTGACGCTGTCTACCTGACGCTGTCTACCTGACACTGTCCACCTGACACTGTCTACCTGACGCTGTCTACCTGACACTGTCTACCTGACACTGTCTACCTGACACTGTCCACCTGACACTGTCTACCTGACACTGTCTACCTGACACTGTCTACCTGACACTGTCCACCTGACACTGTCTACCTGACACTGTCTACCTGACACTGTCTACCTGACGTTGTCTACCTGACGCTGTCTACCTGACATTGTCTACCTGACACTGTCCACCTGACACTGTCTACCTGACACTGTCTACCTGACACTGTCTACCTGACACTGTCTACCTGACGCTGTCTACCTGATGCTGTCTACCTGACATTGTCTACCTGACACTGTCTACCTGACATTGTCTACCTGACACTGTCTACCTGACACTGTCCACCTGACACTGTCTACCTGACGCTGTCTACCTGACATTGTCTACCTGACACTGTCTACCTGACACTGTCCACCTGACATTGTCTACCTGACACTGTCCACCTGACACTGTCCACCTGACACTGTCCACCTGACACTGTCTACCTGACACTGTCTACCTGACACTGTCTACCTGACACTGTCCACCTGACACTGTCTACCTGACACTGTCCACCTGACACTGTCTACCTGACACTGTCTACCTGACACTGTCTACCTGACACTGTCTACCTGACACTGTCCACCTGACACTGTCTACCTGACACTGTCTACCTGACACTGTCCACCTGACGCTGTCTACCTGACGCTGTCTACCTGACACTGTCCACCTGACACTGTCTACCTGACGCTGTCTACCTGACACTGTCTACCTGACACTGTCTACCTGACACTGTCCACCTGACACTGTCTACCTGACACTGTCTACCTGACACTGTCTACCTGACACTGTCCACCTGACACTGTCTACCTGACACTGTCTACCTGACACTGTCTACCTGACGTTGTCTACCTGACGCTGTCTACCTGACATTGTCTACCTGACACTGTCCACCTGACACTGTCTACCTGACACTGTCTACCTGACACTGTCTACCTGACACTGTCTACCTGACGCTGTCTACCTGATGCTGTCTACCTGACATTGTCTACCTGACACTGTCTACCTGACATTGTCTACCTGACACTGTCTACCTGACACTGTCTACCTGACACTGTCTACCTGACACTGTCCACCTGACACTGTCTACCTGACACTGTCTACCTGACACTGTCCACCTGACACTGTCCACCTGACACTGTCTACCTGACGCTGTCTACCTGACACTGTCTACCTGACACTGTCTACCTGACACTGTCCACCTGACACTGTCTACCTGACACTGTCTACCTGACATTGTCTACCTGACACTGTCTACCTGACACTGTCCACCTGACACTGTCTACCTGACGCTGTCTACCTGACATTGTCTACCTGACACTGTCTACCTGACACTGTCCACCTGACATTGTCTACCTGACACTGTCCACCTGACACTGTCCACCTGACACTGTCCACCTGACACTGTCTACCTGACACTGTCTACCTGACACTGTCTACCTGACACTGTCCACCTGACACTGTCTACCTGACACTGTCCACCTGACACTGTCTACCTGACACTGTCTACCTGACGCTGTCCACCTGACACTGTCTACCTGACGCTGTCTACCTGACACTGTCCACCTGACACTGTCTACCTGACACTGTCTACCTGACACTGTCCACCTGACATTGTCTACCTGACACTGTCTACCTGACACTGTCTACCTGACACTGTCTACCTGACACTGTCCACCTGACACTGTCTACCTGACACTGTCTACCTGACACTGTCCACCTGACACTGTCTACCTGACGCTGTCTACCTGACACTGTCTACCTGACACTGTCTACCTGACACTGTCCACCTGACACTGTCTACCTGACACTGTCTACCTAACACTGTCCACCTGACACTGTCTACCTGACACTGTCCACCTGACACTGTCCACCTGACATTGTCTACCTGACACTGTCTACCTGACACTGTCTACCTGACACTGTCTACCTGACACTGTCTACCTGACACTGTCTACCTGACACTGTCTACCTGACACTGTCCACCTGACACTGTCTACCTGACACTGTCTACCTGACACTGTCCACCTGACGCTGTCTACCTGACGCTGTCTACCTGACACTGTCTACCTGACACTGTCTACCTGACACTGTCCACCTGACACTGTCTACCTGACGCTGTCCACCTGACACTGTCCACCTGACACTGTCCACCTGACTCTGTCTACCTGACACTGTCTACCTGACACTGTCTACCTGACACTGTCCACCTGACACTGTCTACCTGACACTGTCTACCTGACACTGTCCACCTGACACTGTCTACCTGACGCTGTCTACCTGACACTGTCTACCTGACACTGTCTACCTGACACTGTCTACCTGACACTGTCTACCTGACACTGTCCACCTGACACTGTCCACCTGACACTGTCCACCTGACACTGTCTACCTGACACTGTCCACCTGACACTGTCTACCTGACACTGTCTACCTGACACTGTCTACCTGACACTGTCCACCTGACGCTGTCCACCTGACGCTGTCTACCTGACGCTGTCTACCTGACATTGTCTACCTGACACTGTCCACCTGACACTGTCCACCTGACACTGTCTACCTGACGCTGTCTACCTGACATTGTCTACCTGAGACTGTCCAACTGACACTGTCCACCTGACACTGTCTACCTGACGCTGTCTACCTGACATTGTCTACCTGACACTGTCCACCTGACACTGTCCACCTGACACTGTCTACCTGACACTGTCTACCTGACACTGTCTACCTGACACTGTCCACCTGACACTGTCTACCTGACACTGTCTACCTGACACTGTCTACCTGACACTGTCCACCTGACACTGTCCACCTGACACTGTCTACCTGACGCTGTCTACCTGACATTGTCTACCTGACACTGTCCACCTGACACTGTCTACCTGACACTGTCTACCTGACACTGTCTACCTGACACTGTCCACCTGACACTGTCTACCTGACACTGTCTACCTGACACTGTCTACCTGACACTGTCCACCTGACACTGTCCACCTGACACTGTCTACCTGACGCTGTCTACCTGACATTGTCTACCTGACACTGTCCACCTGACACTGTCTACCTGACACTGTCCACCTGACACTGTCTACCTGACACTGTCCACCTGACACTGTCCACCTGACACTGTCTACCTGACGCTGTCTACCTGACATTGTCTACCTGACACTGTCCACCTGACACTGTCCACCTGACACTGTCTACCTGACGCTGTCTACCTGACATTGTCTACCTGACACTGTCCACCTGACACTGTCCACCTGACACTGTCCACCTGACACTGTCTACCTGACACTGTCCACCTGACACTGTCTACCTGACACTGTCTACCTGACACTGTCCACCTGACACTGTCCACCTGACGCTGTCTACCTGACGCTGTCTACCTGACATTGTCTACCTGACACTGTCCACCTGACACTGTCCACCTGACACTGTCTACCTGACGCTGTCTACCTGACATTGTCTACCTGACGCTGTCTACCTGACAATGTCTACCTGACGCTGTCTACCTGACACTGTCTACCTGACACTGTCTACCTGACACTGTCCACCTGACACTGTCCACCTGACGCTGTCTACCTGACGCTGTCTACCTGACATTGTCTACCTGACACTGTCCACCTGACACTGTCCACCTGACACTGTCTACCTGACACTGTCTACCTGACACTGTCTACCTGACACTGTCCACCTGACACTGTCTACCTGACACTGTCTACCTGACACTGTCTACCTGACACTGTCCACCTGACACTGTCCACCTGACACTGTCTACCTGACGCTGTCTACCTGACATTGTCTACCTGACACTGTCCACCTGACACTGTCTACCTGACACTGTCCACCTGACACTGTCCACCTGACACTGTCTACCTGACGCTGTCTACCTGACATTGTCTACCTGACACTGTCCACCTGACACTGTCCACCTGACACTGTCCACCTGACACTGTCTACCTGACACTGTCCACCTGACACTGTCTACCTGACACTGTCTACCTGACACTGTCCACCTGACACTGTCCACCTGACGCTGTCTACCTGACGCTGTCTACCTGACATTGTCTACCTGACACTGTCCACCTGACACTGTCCACCTGACACTGTCTACCTGACGCTGTCTACCTGACATTGTCTACCTGACACTGTCTACCTGACACTGTCTACCTGACACTGGCTGACACTGTCCACATGACGCTGTCTACCTGACGCTGTCTACCTGACATTGTCTACCTGACACTGTCCACCTGACACTGTCCACCTGACACTGTCTACCTGATGCTGTCTACCTGACATTGTCTACCTGACACTGTCCAACTGACACTGTCTACCTGACATTGTCTACCTGACACTGTCCACCTGACACTGTCCACCTGACACTGTCCAACTGACACTGTCTACCTGACACTGTCCAACTGACACTGTCTACCTGACATTGTCTACCTGACACTGTCCACCTGACACTGTCTACCTGATGCTGTCTACCTGACATTGTCTACCTGACACTGTCTACCTGACACTGTCTACCTGACACTGTCTACCTGACACTGTCCACCTGACACTGTCCACCTGACACTGTCTACCTGACGCTGTCCACCTGACACTGTCTACCTGACGCTGTCTACCTGACGCTGTCTACCTGACACCGTCCACCTGACACTGTCCACCTGACACTGTCTACCTGACGCTGTCTACCTGACATTGTCTACCTGACACTGTCCACCTGACACTGTCTACCTGACGCTGTCTACCTGACACTGTCTACCTGACACTGTCTACCTGACACTGTCCACCTGACACTGTCTACCTGACGCTGTCCACCTGACACTGTCCACCTGACACTGTCCACCTGACTCTGTCTACCTGACACTGTCTACCTGACACTGTCTACCTGACACTGTCCACCTGACACTGTCTACCTGACACTGTCTACCTGACACTGTCCACCTGACACTGTCTACCTGACGCTGTCTACCTGACACTGTCTACCTGACACTGTCCACCTGACACTGTCTACCTGACGCTGTCTACCTGACACTGTCTACCTGACACTGTCCACCTGACACTGTCCACCTGACACTGTCCACCTGACACTGTCTACCTGACACTGTCCACCTGACACTGTCTACCTGACACTGTCTACCTGACACTGTCCACCTGACGCTGTCTACCTGACGCTGTCTACCTGACATTGTCTACCTGACACTGTCCACCTGACACTGTCCACCTGACACTGTCTACCTGACGCTGTCTACCTGACATTGTCTACCTGACACTGTCCAACTGACACTGTCCACCTGACACTGTCTACCTGACGCTGTCTACCTGACATTGTCTACCTGACACTGTCCACCTGACACTGTCCACCTGACACTGTCTACCTGACACTGTCTACCTGACACTGTCTACCTGACACTGTCCACCTAACATTGTCTACCTGACACTGTCTACCTGACACTGTCTACCTGACACTGTCCACCTGACACTGTCCACCTGACACTGTCTACCTGACGCTGTCTACCTGACATTGTCTACCTGACACTGTCCACCTGACACTGTCTACCTGACACTGTCCACCTGACACTGTCTACCTGACACTGTCCACCTGACACTGTCCACCTGACACTGTCTACCTGACGCTGTGTACCTGACATTGTCTACCTGACACTGTCCACCTGACACTGTCCACCTGACACTGTCCACCTGACACTGTCTACCTGACACTGTCCACCTGACACTGTCTACCTGACACTGTCTACCTGACACTGTCCACCTGACAATGTCCACCTGACGCTGTCTACCTGACGCTGTCTACCTGACATTGTCTACCTGACATTGTCTACCTGACACTGTCCACCTGACACTGTCTACCTGACGCTGTCTACCTGACATTGTCTACCTGACGCTGTCTACCTGACATTGTCTACCTGACACTGTCTACCTGACACTGTCTACCTGACACTGTCCACCTGACACTGTCTACCTGACACTGTCCACCTGACACTGTCCACCTGACGCTGTCTACCTGATGCTGTCTACCTGACATTGTCTACCTGACACTGTCCACCTGACACTGTCCACCTGACACTGTCTACCTGACGCTGTCTACCTGACATTGTCTACCTGACGCTGTCTACCTGACATTGTCTACCTGACACTGTCTACCTGACACTGTCTACCTGACACTGTCCACCTGACACTGTCTACCTGACACTGTCCACCTGACACTGTCCACCTGACGCTGTCTACCTGACGCTGTCTACCTGACATTGTCTACCTGACACTGTCCACCTGACACTGTCCACCTGACACTGTCTACCTGATGCTGTCTACCTGACATTGTCTACCTGACACTGTCCAACTGACACTGTCTACCTGACATTGTCTACCTGACACTGTCCACCTGACACTGTCCACCTGACACTGTCCAACTGACACTGTCTACCTGACATTGTCTACCTGACACTGTCCACCTGACACTGTCTACCTGATGCTGTCTACCTGACATTGTCTACCTGACACTGTCTACCTGACACTGTCTACCTGACACTGTTTACCTGACACTGTCCACCTGACACTGTCCACCTGACACTGTCTACCTGACGCTGTCTACCTGACACTGTCTACCTGACACTGTCCACCTGACACTGTCTACCTGACGCTGTCTACCTGACATTGTCTACCTGACACTGTCCACCTGACACTGTCCACCTGACACTGTCTACCTGACACTGTCCACCTGACACTGTCCACCTGACGCTGTCTACCTGACGCTGTCTACCTGACACTGTCTACCTGACACTGTCCACCTGACGCTGTCTACCTGACGCTGTCTACCTGACATTGTCTACCTGACACTGTCCACCTGACACTGTCCACCTGACGCTGTCTACCTGACGCTGTCTACCTGACATTGTCTACCTGACACCGTCCACCTGACACTGTCCACCTGACACTGTCTACCTGACGCTGTCTACCTGACATTGTCTACCTGACACTGTCCACCTTACACTGTCTACCTGACACTGTCTACCTGACACTGTCCACCTGACACTGTCCACCTGACACTGTCTACCTGACGCTGTCTACCTGACATTGTCTACCTGACACTGTCCACCTGACACTGTCCACCTGACACTGTCTACCTGACGCTGTCTACCTGACATTGTCTACCTGACACTGTCCACCTGACACTGTCCACCTGACACTGTCCACCTGACACTGTCTACCTGACACTGTCCACCTGACACTGTCTACCTGACACTGTCTACCTGACACTGTCCACCTGACACTGTCCACCTGACGCTGTCTACCTGACGCTGTCTACCTGACATTGTCTACCTGACACTGTCCACCTGACACTGTCCACCTGACACTGTCTACCTGACGCTGTCTACCTGACATTGTCTACCTGACGCTGTCTACCTGACAATGTCTACCTGACGCTGTCTACCTGACACTGTCTACCTGACACTGTCCACCTGACACTGTCCACCTGACGCTGTCTACCTGACGCTGTCTACCTGACATTGTCTACCTGACACTGTCCACCTGACACTGTCCACCTGACACTGTCTACCTGACGCTGTCTACCTGACATTGTCTACCTGACACTGTCCACCTGACACTGTCCACCTGACACTGTCCACCTGACACTGTCTACCTGACACTGTCCACCTGACACTGTCTACCTGACACTGTCTACCTGACACTGTCCACCTGACACTGTCCACCTGACGCTGTCTACCTGACGCTGTCTACCTGACATTGTCTACCTGACACTGTCCACCTGACACTGTCCACCTGACACTGTCTACCTGACGCTGTCTACCTGACATTGTCTACCTGACACTGTCTACCTGACACTGTCTACCTGACACTGGCTGACACTGTCCACATGACGCTGTCTACCTGACGCTGTCTACCTGACATTGTCTACCTGACACTGTCCACCTGACACTGTCCACCTGACACTGTCTACCTGATGCTGTCTACCTGACATTGTCTACCTGACACTGTCCAACTGACACTGTCTACCTGACATTGTCTACCTGACACTGTCCACCTGACACTGTCCACCTGACACTGTCCAACTGACACTGTCTACCTGACATTGTCTACCTGACACTGTCCACCTGACACTGTCTACCTGATGCTGTCTACCTGACATTGTCTACCTGACACTGTCTACCTGACACTGTCTACCTGACACTGTCTACCTGACACTGTCCACCTGACACTGTCCACCTGACACTGTCTACCTGACGCTGTCCACCTGACACTGTCTACCTGACGCTGTCTACCTGACGCTGTCTACCTGACACCGTCCACCTGACACTGTCCACCTGACACTGTCTACCTGACGCTGTCTACCTGACATTGTCTACCTGACACTGTCCACCTGACACTGTCTACCTGACGCTGTCTACCTGACACTGTCTACCTGACACTGTCTACCTGACACTGTCCACCTGACACTGTCTACCTGACGCTGTCCACCTGACACTGTCCACCTGACACTGTCCACCTGACTCTGTCTACCTGACACTGTCTACCTGACACTGTCTACCTGACACTGTCCACCTGACACTGTCTACCTGACACTGTCTACCTGACACTGTCCACCTGACACTGTCTACCTGACGCTGTCTACCTGACACTGTCTACCTGACACTGTCCACCTGACACTGTCTACCTGACGCTGTCTACCTGACACTGTCTACCTGACACTGTCCACCTGACACTGTCCACCTGACACTGTCCACCTGACACTGTCTACCTGACACTGTCCACCTGACACTGTCTACCTGACACTGTCTACCTGACACTGTCCACCTGACGCTGTCTACCTGACGCTGTCTACCTGACATTGTCTACCTGACACTGTCCACCTGACACTGTCCACCTGACACTGTCTACCTGACACTGTCTACCTGACATTGTCTACCTGACACTGTCCAACTGACACTGTCCACCTGACACTGTCTACCTGACGCTGTCTACCTGACATTGTCTACCTGACACTGTCCACCTGACACTGTCCACCTGACACTGTCTACCTGACACTGTCTACCTGACACTGTCTACCTGACACTGTCCACCTAACATTGTCTACCTGACACTGTCTACCTGACACTGTCTACCTGACACTGTCCACCTGACACTGTCCACCTGACACTGTCTACCTGACGCTGTCTACCTGACATTGTCTACCTGACACTGTCCACCTGACACTGTCTACCTGACACTGTCCACCTGACACTGTCTACCTGACACTGTCCACCTGACACTGTCCACCTGACACTGTCTACCTGACGCTGTGTACCTGACATTGTCTACCTGACACTGTCCACCTGACACTGTCCACCTGACACTGTCCACCTGACACTGTCTACCTGACACTGTCCACCTGACACTGTCTACCTGACACTGTCTACCTGACACTGTCCACCTGACAATGTCCACCTGACGCTGTCTACCTGACGCTGTCTACCTGACATTGTCTACCTGACATTGTCTACCTGACACTGTCCACCTGACACTGTCTACCTGACGCTGTCTACCTGACATTGTCTACCTGACGCTGTCTACCTGACATTGTCTACCTGACACTGTCTACCTGACACTGTCTACCTGACACTGTCCACCTGACACTGTCTACCTGACACTGTCCACCTGACACTGTCCACCTGACGCTGTCTACCTGATGCTGTCTACCTGACATTGTCTACCTGACACTGTCCACCTGACACTGTCCACCTGACACTGTCTACCTGACGCTGTCTACCTGACATTGTCTACCTGACGCTGTCTACCTGACATTGTCTACCTGACACTGTCTACCTGACACTGTCTACCTGACACTGTCCACCTGACACTGTCTACCTGACACTGTCCACCTGACACTGTCCACCTGACGCTGTCTACCTGACGCTGTCTACCTGACATTGTCTACCTGACACTGTCCACCTGACACTGTCCACCTGACACTGTCTACCTGATGCTGTCTACCTGACATTGTCTACCTGACACTGTCCAACTGACACTGTCTACCTGACATTGTCTACCTGACACTGTCCACCTGACACTGTCCACCTGACACTGTCCAACTGACACTGTCTACCTGACATTGTCTACCTGACACTGTCCACCTGACACTGTCTACCTGATGCTGTCTACCTGACATTGTCTACCTGACACTGTCTACCTGACACTGTCTACCTGACACTGTCTACCTGACACTGTCCACCTGACACTGTCCACCTGACACTGTCTACCTGACGCTGTCTACCTGACACTGTCTACCTGACACTGTCCACCTGACACTGTCTACCTGACGCTGTCTACCTGACATTGTCTACCTGACACTGTCCACCTGACACTGTCCACCTGACACTGTCTACCTGACACTGTCCACCTGACACTGTCCACCTGACGCTGTCTACCTGACGCTGTCTACCTGACACTGTCTACCTGACACTGTCCACCTGACGCTGTCTACCTGACGCTGTCTACCTGACATTGTCTACCTGACACTGTCCACCTGACACTGTCCACCTGACGCTGTCTACCTGACGCTGTCTACCTGACATTGTCTACCTGACACCGTCCACCTGACACTGTCCACCTGACACTGTCTACCTGACGCTGTCTACCTGACATTGTCTACCTGACACTGTCCACCTTACACTGTCTACCTGACACTGTCTACCTGACACTGTCCACCTGACACTGTCCACCTGACACTGTCTACCTGACGCTGTCTACCTGACATTGTCTACCTGACACTGTCCACCTGACACTGTCCACCTGACACTGTCTACCTGACACTGTCTACCTGACATTGTCTACCTGACACTGTCCACCTGACACTGTCTACCTGACATTGTCAACCTGACACTGTCTACCTGACATTGTCTACCTGACACTGTCCACCTGACACTGTCTACCTGACATTGTCTACCTGACACTGTCCACCTGACACTGTCCACCTGACACTGTCTACCTGACACTGTCTACCTGACACTGTCTACCTGACACTGTCCACCTGACACTGTCCACCTGACACTGTCTACCTGACACTGTCCACCTGACACTGTCCACCTGACACTGTCTACCTGACACTGTCTACCTGACACTGTCTACCTGACACTGTCTACCTGACACTGTCCACCTGACACTGTCTACCTGACACTGTCCACCTGACACTGTCTACCTGACATTGTCTACCTGACACTGTCTACCTGACACTGTCTACCTGACACTGTCTACCTGATATTGTCTACCTGACACTGTCTACCTGACACTGTCTACCTGACACTGTCCACCTGACACTGTCTACCTGACACTGCCTACCTGACACTGTCTACCTGACATTGTCTACCTGACACTGTCTACCTGACACTGTCTACCTGACACTGTCTACCTGACATTGTCTACCTGACACTGTCTACCTGACATTGTCTACCTGACACTGTCTACCTGACACTGTCTACCTGACACTGTCCACCTGACACTGTCTACCTGACACTGTCCACCTGACACTGTCTACCTGACACTGTCCACCTGACACTGTCTACCTGACACTGTCTACCTGACACTGTCCACCTGACACTGTCCACCTGACACTGTCTACCTGACACTGTCCACCTGACACTGTCTACCTGACACTGTCTACCTGACACTGTCCACCTGACACTGTCCACCTGACACTGTCCACCTGGATGTTGATTCAAAAATAAACGTAGATTCACTTATGCTCCAGGAATAAGGCGAACAAAAAGAGAAACGATTGTTCTGTTGGAGCGAGAGAGACGCTGCTGTGATCCACTACGATATGACAGGTGATCCACTATGATACGACAGGTGATCCACTACGATATGACAGGTGATCCACTATGATACGACAGGTGATCCACTATGATACGATAGGTGACCCACTATGACATGGCTGGTGATCCACTACGATACGACAGGTGATCCACTACGATATGACAGGTATTCCACTACGATAAGACAGGTGATCCACTACGATATGACAGGTGATCCACTACGATTTGACAGGTGATCCAATACGATATGACAGGTGATCCACTACGATACGACAGGTGGTCCACTACGATACTACAGGTAATATGACAGGTGATCCACTACGATACGACAGGTAATATGACAGGTGATCCACTACGATATGACAGGTGGTCCACTACGATATGACAGGTGATCCACTATGATACAACAGGTGATCCACTATGATACTATAGGTGATCCACTATGACATGGCAGGTGATCCACTACGATATGACAGGTGATCCACTACGATACGACAGGTGGTCCACTACGATACGACAGGTAATATGACAGGTGATCCACTACGATACGACAGGTGATCCACTACGATACGACAGGTGGTCCACTACGATATGACAGGTGATCCACTATGATACGATAGGTGATCCACTATGACATGGCAGGTGATCCACTACGATACGACAGGTGATCCACTACGATACGACAGGTAATATGACAGGTGATCCACTACGATACGACAGGTGATCCACTACGATACGACAGGTGATCCACTATGATAAGACAGGTGATCCACTACGATATGACAGGTGATCCACTACGATTTGACAGGTGATCCACTACGATATGACAGGTGATCCACTACGATACGACAGGTGATCCACTATGATAAGACAGGTGATCCACTACGATATGACAGGTGATCCACTACGATACGACAGGTGATCCACTACGATACGACAGGTGATCCACTATGATAAGACAGGTGATCCACTACGATATGACAGGTGATCCACTACGATTTGACAGGCGATCCACTACGATACGACAGGTGATCCACTACGATACGACAGTTGATCCACTATGATAAGACAGGTGATCCACTACGATATGACAGGTGATCCACTACGATACGACAGGTGATCCACTACGATACGACAGGTGATCCACTATGATAAGACAGGTGATCCACTACGATATGACAGGTGATCCACTACGATACGACAGGTGATCCACTACGATATGACAGGTGATCCACTACGATTTGACAGGTGATCCAATACGATACGACAGGTGATCCACTACGATACGACAGGTGGTCCACTACGATTTGACAGGTGATCCAATACGATACGACAGGTGATCCACTACGATACGACAGGTGGTCCACTACGATTTGACAGGTGATCCACTACGATACGACAGGTGATCCACTACGATATGACAGGTGATCCACTACGATTTGACAGGTGATCCT
>NC_141823.1:435000-465000 GCF_982586985.1 Callionymus lyra
ACACACACACGCACACATATACACACACATACACACACATACACACACACACACACCTGCATCTCCTCAGGGTTTTAATAAACCTTTAACAAAGTTACACGTCTTTGTCTCGTCCTCCTGCTGCTGTCGACACACAAACTTCAGTAGAAACTCACAAACCTGCACCGCAGCAGAAACACACATTATCTCTGTCCTGCAAGTTCCTCCAGGGACTAGAGGGACAAAGACACACTCTCATGAGTCCTGCAGACCCACATCAGTCGTCAACACACACACCAGAACGTTTCTTCAGCACGACAACACAAGGCCACACATGACCACACACAACGACACCCGGCGACACACAACGACTCGATAAGTTAAAGAGTTAAACACACTCAAATAAGTTAAAGAGTTAAACATACTTCACTTAGTTAAAGAGTTAAACACACTCCAATAAGTTAAAGAGTTAAACACACTTTACTAAGTTAAAGAGTTAAAACACACTTCAATAAGTTAAAGAGTTAAACACACTCAAATAAGTTAAAGAGTTAAACACACCTCAATAAGTTAAAGAGTTAAACAAACTTTACTGAGTTAAAGAGTTAAACACACTCCAATAAGTTAAAGAGTTAAACACATTCCAATAAGTTAAAGAGTTAAACACACTTTACTAAGTTAAAGAGTTAAACACACTCCAATAAGTTAAAGAGTTAAACACGCTCCAATAAGTTAAAGAGTTAAACACACTCAAATAAGTTAAAGAGTTAAACACGCTTCAATAAGTTAAAGAGTTAAACACACTCCAATAAGTTAAAGAGTTAAACACATTCCAATAAGTTAAAGAGTTAAACACACTTTACTAAGTTAAAGAGTTAAACACACTCCAATAAGTTAAAGAGTTAAACACATTCCAATAAGTTAAAGAGTTAAACACACTCAAATAAGTTAAAGAGTTAAAAACACTCCAATAAGTTAAAGAGTTAAACACATTACAATAAGTTAAAGAGTTAAACACACTTTACTAAGTTAAAGAGTTAAACACATTCCAATAAGTTAAAGAGTTAAACAGACTTTACTAAGTTAAAGAGTTAAACACATTCCAATAAGTTAAAGAGTTAAACACACTTCAATAAGTTAAAGAGTTAAATACACTCCAATAAGTTAAAGAGTTAAACACACCTCAATAAGTTAAAGAGTTAAACAAACTTTACTAAGTTAAAGAGTTAAACACACTCCAATAAGTTAAAGAGTAAAACACACTTTACTAAGTTAAAGAGTTAAACACATTCCAATAAGTTAAAGAGTTAAACACACTTCAATAAGTTAAAGAGTTAAACACACTTTACTAAGTTAAAGAGTTAAACACATTCCAATAAGTTAAAGAGGTAAACACACTTTACTAAGTTAAAGAGTTAAAGCACACTTCA
Source organism: Callionymus lyra (assembly GCF_982586985.1). Taxonomy (NCBI): domain Eukaryota; kingdom Metazoa; phylum Chordata; class Actinopteri; order Syngnathiformes; family Callionymidae; genus Callionymus; species Callionymus lyra. The sequence goes on from NC_141823.1 coordinate 436,410, forward strand.
ATAAGTTAAAGAGTTAAACACACTCAAATAAGTTAAAGAGTTAAACACACTCCAATAAGTTAAAGAGTTAAACACACTTTACTAAGTTAAAGAGTTAAACACATTCCAATAAGTTAAATAGTTAAACACACTTTACTAAGTTAAAGAGTTAAACACATTCCAATAAGTTAAAGAGTTAAACACACTTCAATAAGTTAAAGAGTTAAACACACTCCAATAAGTTAAAGAGTTAAACACACCTCAATAAGTTAAAGAGTTAAACAAACTTTACTAAGTTAAAGAGTTAAACACACTTTACTAAGTTAAAGAGTTAAAACACACTTCAATAAGTTAAAGAGTTAAACACACTCAAATAAGTTAAAGAGTTAAACACACCTCAATAAGTTAAAGAGTTAAACAAACTTTACTAAGTTAAAGAGTTAAACACACTCCAATAAGTTAAAGAGTTAAACACACTTTACTAAGTTAAAGAGTTAAACACACTTTACTAAGTTAAAGAGTTAAAACACACTGCAATAAGTTAAAGAGTTAAACACACTCCAATAAGTTAAAGAGTTAAACACACTTTACTAAGTTAAAGAGTTAAACACATTCCAATAAGTTAAAGAGTTAAACACATTCCAATAAGTTAAAGAATAAGTTAAAGAGTTAAACACACTCCAATAAGTTAAAGAGTTAAACACACCTCAATAAGTTAAAGAGTTAAACAAACTTTACTAAGTTAAAGAGTTAAACACACTTTACTAAGTTAAAGAGTTAAACACACTTTACTAAGTTAAAGAGTTAAAACACACTTCAATAAGTTAAAGAGTTAAACACACTCAAATAAGTTAAAGAGTTAAACACACCTCAATAAGTTAAAGAGTTAAACAAACTTTACTAAGTTAAAGAGTTAAACTCACTCCAATAAGTTAAAGAGTTAAACACACTTTACTAAGTTAAAGAGTTAAACACACTTTACTAAGTTAAAGAGTTAAAAACACTCCAATAATTTAAAGAGTTAAACACGCTCCAATAAGTTAAAGAGTTAAACACACTCCAATAAGTTAAAGAGTTAAACACGCTTCAATAAGTTAAAGAGTTAAACACACTCCAATAAGTTAAAGAGTTAAACACACTTTACTAAGTTAAAGAGTTAAACACATTCCAATAAGTTAAAGAGTTAAACACACTTTACTAAGTTAAAGAGTTAAACACATTCCAATAAGTTAAAGAGTTAAACACACTTTACTAAGTTAAAGAGTTAAAAACACTCCAATAATTTAAAGAGTTAAACACGCTCCAATAAGTTAAAGAGTTAAACACACTCCAATAAGTTAAAGAGTTAAACACGCTTCAATAAGTTAAAGAGTTAAACACACTCCAATAAGTTAAAGAGTTAAACACACTTTACTAAGTTAAAGAGTTAAACACATTCCAATAAGTTAAAGAGTTAAACACACTTTACTAAGTTAAAGAGTTAAACACATTCCAATAAGTTAAAGAGTTAAACACACTTTACTAAGTTAAAGAGTTAAACACACTCCAATAAGTTAAAGAGTTAAACACATTCCAATAAGTTAAAGAGTTAAACACACTCAAATAAGTTAAAGAGTTAAACACACTCCAATAAGTTAAAGAGTTAAACACATTCCAATAAGTTAAAGAGTTAAACACGCTGCAATAAGTTAAAGAGTTAAACACACTCCAATAAGTTAAAGAGTTAAACACACTTTACTAAGTTAAAGAGTTAAACACACTTCACTAAGTTAAAGAGTTAAACACACTCCAATAAGTTAAAGAGTTAAACACACCTCAATAAGTTAAAGAGTTAAACACACTTCAATAAGTTAAAGAGTTAAACACAATCCAATAAGTTAAAGAGTTAAAAACACTTCAATAAGTTAAAGAGTTAAACACACTCCAATAAGTTAAAGAGTTAAACACACCTCAATAAGTTAAAGAGTTAAACAAACTTTACTAAGTTAAAGAGTTAAACACACTCCAATAAGTTAAAGAGTTAAACACACTTTACTAAGTTAAAGGGTTAAACACATTCCAATAAGTTAAATAGTTAAACACACTTTACTAAGTTAAAGAGTTAAACACATTCCAATAAGTTAAAGAGTTAAACACACCTCAATAAGTTAAAGAGTTAAACAGACTTTACTAAGTTAAAGAGTTAAACACGCTCCAATAAGTTAAAGAGTTAAACACACTCCAATAAGTTAAAGAGTTAAACACACTCAAATAAGTTAAAGAGTTAAACGCACTCCAATAAGTTAAAGAGTTAAACACATTCCAATAAGTTAAAGAGTTAAACACAATTTACTAAGTTAAAGAGTTAAACACACTCCAATAAGTTAAAGAGTTAAACACGCTCCAATAAGTTAAAGAGTTAAACACACTCCACTAAGTTAAAGAGTTAAACACGCTTCAATAAGTTAAAGAGTTAAACACACTCCAATAAGTTAAAGAGTTAAACACACTTTACTAAGTTAAAGAGTTAAACACACTCAAATAAGTTAAAGAGTTAAACACACTCCAATAAGTTAAAGAGTTAAACACGCTTCAATAAGTTAAAGAGTTAAACACACTCCAATAAGTTAAAGAGTTAAACACACTCCAATAAGTTAAAGAGTTAAACACACTTTACTAAGTTAAAGAGTTAAACACACTTCACTAAGTTAAAGAGTTAAACACACTCCAATAAGTTAAAGAGTTAAACACACCTCAATAAGTTAAAGAGTTAAACACACTTCAATAAGTTAAAGAGTTAAACACAATCCAATAAGTTAAAGAGTTAAACACACCTCAATAAGTTAAAGAGTTTAACACACTTTACTAAGTTAAAGAGTTAAACACACTTTACTAAGTTAAAGGGTTAAACATACTTTACTAAGTTAAAGAGTTAAACACATTCCAATTAGTTAAAGAGTTAAACACACCTCAATAAGTTAAAGAGTTTAACACACTTTACTAAGTTAAAGAGTTAAACACACTTTACTAAGTTAAAGGGTTAAACACACTTTACTAAGTTAAAGAGTTAAACACACTCCAATAAGTTAAAGAGTTAAACACACTTTAATAAGTTAAAGAGTTAAACACAATCCAATAAGTTAAAGAGTTAAACACACCTCAATAAGTTAAAGAGTTTAACACACTTTACTTAGTTAAAGAGTTAAACACACTTTACTAAGTTAAAGAGTTAAATACACTCCAATAAGTTAAAGAGTCAAACACACTTTACTAAGTTAAAGAGTTAAACACACTCTAATAAGTTAAAGAGTTAAACACACTTTACTAAGTTAAAGAGTTAAACACACTCCAATAAGTTAAAGAGTTAAACACACTCCAATAAGTTAAAGAGTTAAGCACAATTTACTAAGTTAAAGAGTTAAACACACTCCAATAAGTTAAAGAGTTAAACACACTTCAATAAGTTAAAGAGTTAAACACACTCCAATAAGTTAAAGAGTTAAACACACCTCAATAAGTTAAAGAGTTAAACACACTTCACTAAGTTAAAGAGTTAAACACACTTCAATAAATTAAAGAGTTAAACACACTCCAATAAGTTAAAGAGTTAAACACACTCCAATAAGTTAAAGAGTTAAACACACCTCAATAAGTTAAAGAGTTAAACAAACTTTACTAAGTTAAAGAGTTAAACACACTTTACTAAGTTAAAGAGTTAAACACACTTTACTAAGTTAAAGAGTTAAAACACACTTCAATAAGTTAAAGAGTTAAACACACTCAAATAAGTTAAAGAGTTAAACACACCTCAATAAGTTAAAGAGTTAAACAAACTTTACTAAGTTAAAGAGTTAAACTCACTCCAATAAGTTAAAGAGTTAAACACACTTTACTAAGTTAAAGAGTTAAACACACTTTACTAAGTTAAAGAGTTAAAACACACTGCAATAAGTTAAAGAGTTAAACACACTCCAATAAGTTAAAGAGTTAAACACATTCCAATAAGTTAAAGAGTTAAACACACTTGACTAAGTTAAAGAGTTAAACACACTCCAATAATTTAAAGAGTTAAACACGCTCCAATAAGTTAAAGAGTTAAACACACTCCAATAAGTTAAAGAGTTAAACACGCTTCAATAAGTTAAAGAGTTAAACACACTCCAATAAGTTAAAGAGTTAAATACAGTTTACTAAGTTAAAGAGTTAAACACATTCCAATAAGTTAAAGAGTTAAACACACTTTACTAAGTTAAAGAGTTAAACACACTCCAATAAGTTAAAGAGTTAAACACATTCCAATAAGTTAAAGAGTTAAACACACTCAAATAAGTTAAAGAGTTAAACACACTCAAATAAGTTAAAGAGTTAAACACACTCCAATAAGTTAAAGAGTTAAACACATTCCAATAAGTTAAAGAGTTAAACACGCTCCAATAAGTTAAAGAGTTAAACACACTCCAATAAGTTAAAGAGTTAAACACACTCAAATAAGTTAAAGAGTTAAACACACTCCAATAAGTTAAAGAGTTAAACACATTCCAATAAGTTAAAGAGTTAAACACACTTTACTAAGTTAAAGAGTTAAACACACTTCACTAAGTTAAAGAGTTAAACACACTCCAATAAGTTAAAGAGTTAAACACACCTCAATAAGTTAAAGAGTTAAACACACTTCAATAAGTTAAAGAGTTAAACACAATCCAATAAGTTAAAGAGTTAAAAACACTTCAATAAGTTAAAGAGTTAAACACACTCCAATAAGTTAAAGAGTTAAACACACCTCAATAAGTTAAAGAGTTAAACAAACTTTACTAAGTTAAAGAGTTAAACACACTCCAATAAGTTAAAGAGTTAAACACACTTTACTAAGTTAAAGAGTTAAACACATTCCAATAAGTTAAATAGTTAAACACACTTTACTAAGTTAAAGAGTTAAACACATTCCAATAAGTTAAAGAGTTAAACACACCTCAAAAAGTTAAAGAGTTAAACAAACTTTACTAAGTTAAAGAGTTAAACACGCTCCAATAAGTTAAAGAGTTAAACACACTCCAATAAGTTAAAGAGTTAAACACACTCAAATAAGTTAAAGAGTTAAACACACTCCAATAAGTTAAAGAGTTAAACACATTCCAATAAGTTAAAGAGTTAAACACACTTTACTAAGTTAAAGAGTTAAACACACTCCAATAAGTTAAAGAGTTAAACACGCTCCAATAAGTTAAAGAGTTAAACACACTCCAATAAGATAAAGAGTTAAACACGCTTCAATAAGTTAAAGAGTTAAACACACTCCAATAAGTTAAAGAGTTAAACACACTCCAATAAGTTAAAGAGTTAAACACACTTTACTAAGTTAAAGAGTTAAACACACTTCACTAAGTTAAAGAGTTAAACACACTCCAATAAGTTAAAGAGTTAAACACACCTCAATAAGTTAAAGAGTTAAACACACTCCAATAAGTTAAAGAGTTTAACACACTTTACTAAGTTAAAGAGTTAAACACACTTTACTAAGTTAAAGGGTTAAACACACTTTACTAAGTTAAAGAGTTAAACACATTCCAATAAGTTAAAGAGTTAAACACACCTCAATAAGTTAAAGAGTTTAACACACTTTACTAAGTTAAAGAGTTAAACACACTTTACTAAGTTAAAGGGTTAAACACACTTTACTAAGTTAAAGAGTTAAACACATTCCAATAAGTTAAAGAATAAGTTAAAGAGTTAAACACACTCCAATAAGTTAAAGAGTTAAACACACCTCAATAAGTTAAAGAGTTAAACAAACTTTACTAAGTTAAAGAGTTAAACACACTTTACTAAGTTAAAGAGTTAAACACACGTGACTAAGTTAAAGAGTTAAAACACACTTCAATAAGTTAAAGAGTTAAACACACTCAAATAAGTTAAAGAGTTAAACACACCTCAATAAGTTAAAGAGTTAAACAAAAATTACTAAGTTAAAGAGTTAAACTCACTCCAATAAGTTAAAGAGTTAAACACACTTTACTAAGTTAAAGAGTTAAACACACTTTACTAAGTTAAAGAGTTAAAACACACTGCAATAAGTTAAAGAGTTAAACACACTCCAATAAGTTAAAGAGTTAAACACATTCCAATAAGTTAAAGAGTTAAACACACTTTACTAAGTTAAAGAGTTAAACACACTCCAATAATTTAAAGAGTTAAACACGCTCCAATAAGTTAAAGAGTTAAACACACTCCAATAAGTTAAAGAGTTAAACACGCTTCAATAAGTTAAAGAGTTAAACACACTCCAATAAGTTAAAGAGTTAAACACACTTTACTAAGTTAAAGAGTTAAACACATTCCAATAAGTTAAAGAGTTAAACACACTTTACTAAGTTAAAGAGTTAAACACATTCCAATAAGTTAAAGAGTTAAACACACTTTACTAAGTTAAAGAGTTAAACACACTCCAATAAGTTAAAGAGTTAAACACATTCCAATAAGTTAAAGAGTTAAACACACTCAAATAAGTTAAAGAGTTAAACACACTCAAATAAGTTAAAGAGTTAAACACACTCCAATAAGTTAAAGAGTTAAACACATTCCAATAAGTTAAAGAGTTAAACACGCTCCAATAAGTTAAAGAGTTAAACACACTCCAATAAGTTAAAGAGTTAAACACACTCAAATAAGTTAAAGAGTTAAACACACTCCAATAAGTTAAAGAGTTAAACACATTCCAATAAGTTAAAGAGTTAAACACACTTTACTAAGTTAAAGAGTTAAACACACTCCAATAAGTTAAAGAGTTAAACACGCTCCAATAAGTTAAAGAGTTAAACACACTCCAATAAGTTAAAGAGTTAAACACACTTTACTAAGTTAAAGAGTTAAACACACCTCAATAAGTTAAAGAGTTAAACACACTTCAATAAGTTAAAGAGTTAAACACAATCCAATAAGTTAAAGAGTTAAAAACACTTCAATAAGTTAAAGAGTTAAACACACTCCAATAAGTTAAAGAGTTAAACACACCTCAATAAGTTAAAGAGTTAAACAAACTTTACTAAGTTAAAGAGTTAAACACACTCCAATAAGTTAAAGAGTTAAACACACTTTACTAAGTTAAAGAGTTAAACACATTCCAATAAGTTAAATAGTTAAACACACTTTACTAAGTTAAAGAGTTAAACACATTCCAATAAGTTAAAGAGTTAAACACACCTCAATAAGTTAAAGAGTTAAACAGACTTTACTAAGTTAAAGAGTTAAACACGCTCCAATAAGTTAAAGAGTTAAACACACTCCAATAAGTTAAAGAGTTAAACACACTCAAATAAGTTAAAGAGTTAAACGCACTCCAATAAGTTAAAGAGTTAAACACATTCCAATAAGTTAAAGAGTTAAACACACTTTACTAAGTTAAAGAGTTAAACACACTCCAATAAGTTAAAGAGTTAAACACGCTCCAAAAAGTTAAAGAGTTAAACACACTCCAATAAGTTAAAGAGTTAAACACGCTTCAATAAGTTAAAGAGTTAAACACACTCCAATAAGTTAAAGAGTTAAACACACTTTACTAAGTTAAAGAGTTAAACACACTCAAATAAGTTAAAGAGTTAAACACACTCCAATAAGTTAAAGAGTTAAACACGCTTCAATAAGTTAAAGAGTTAAACACACTCCAATAACTTAAAGAGTTAAACACACTCCAATAAGTTAAAGAGTTAAACACACTTTACTAAGTTAAAGAGTTAAACACACTTCACTAAGTTAAAGAGTTAAACACACTCCAATAAGTTAAAGAGTTAAACACACCTCAATAAGTTAAAGAGTTAAACACACTTCAATAAGTTAAAGAGTTAAACACAATCCAATAAGTTAAAGAGTTAAACACACCTCAATAAGTTAAAGAGTTTAACACACTTTACTAAGTTAAAGAGTTAAACACACTTTACTAAGTTAAAGGGTTAAACACACTTTACTAAGTTAAAGAGTTAAACACATTCCAATTAGTTAAAGAGTTAAACACACCTCAATAAGTTAAAGAGTTTAACACACTTTATTAAGTTAAAGAGTTAAACACACTTTACTAAGTTAAAGGGTTAAACACACTTTACTAAGTTAAAGAGTTAAACACACTCCAATAAGTTAAAGAGTTAAACACACTTTAATAAGTTAAAGAGTTAAACACAATCCAATAAGTTAAAGAGTTAAACACACCTCAATAAGTTAAAGAGTTTAACACACTTTACTTAGTTAAAGAGTTAAACACACTTTACTAAGTTAAAGAGTTAAATACACTCCAATAAGTTAAAGAGTCAAACACACTTTACTAAGTTAAAGAGTTAAACATACTCCAATAAGTTAAAGAGTTAAACACACTTTACTAAGTTAAAGAGTTAAACACACTCCAATAAGTTAAAGAGTTAAACACACTCCAATAAGTTAAAGAGTTAAGCACAATTTACTAAGTTAAAGAGTTAAACACACTCCAATAAGTTAAAGAGTTAAACACACTTCAATAAGTTAAAGAGTTAAACACACTCCAATAAGTTAAAGAGTTAAACACACCTCAATAAGTTAAAGAGTTAAACACACTTTACTAAGTTAAAGAGTTAAACACACTTCAATAAATTAAAGAGTTAAACACACTCCAATAAGTTAAAGAGTTAAACACACTCCAATAAGTTAAAGAGTTAAACACACCTCAATAAGTTAAAGAGTTAAACAAACTTTACTAAGTTAAAGAGTTAAACACACTTTACTAAGTTAAAGAGTTAAAACACACTTCAATAAGTTAAAGAGTTAAACACACTCAAATAAGTTAAAGAGTTAAACACACCTCAATAAGTTAAAGAGTTAAACAAACTTTACTAAGTTAAAGAGTTAAACTCACTCCAATAAGTTAAAGAGTCAAACACACTTTACTAAGTTAAAGAGTTAAACACACTTTACTAAGTTAAAGAGTTAAAACACACTGCAATAAGTTAAAGAGTTAAACACACTCCAATAAGTTAAAGAGTTAAACACACTCCAATAATTTAAAGAGTTAAACACGCTCCAATAAGTTAAAGAGTTAAACACACTCCAATAAGTTAAAGAGTTAAACACGCTTCAATAAGTTAAAGAGTTAAACACACTCCAATAAGTTAAAGAGTTAAACACACTTTACTAAGTTAAAGAGTTAAACACATTCCAATAAGTTAAAGAGTTAAACACACTTTACTAAGTTAAAGAGTTAAACACACTCCAATAAGTTAAAGAGTTAAACACATTCCAATAAGTTAAAGAGTTAAACACACTCAAATAAGTTAAAGAGTTAAACACACTCAAATAAGTTAAAGAGTTAAACACACTCCAATAAGTTAAAGAGTTAAACACATTCCAATAAGTTAAAGAGTTAAACACGCTCCAATAAGTTAAAGAGTTAAACACACTTTACTAAGTTAAAGAGTTAAACACATTCCAATAAGTTAAAGAGTTAAACACACTCCAATAAGTTAAAGAGTTAAACACACTCCAATAAGTTAAAGAGTTAAACACATTCCAATAAGTTAAAGAGTTAAACACACTCAAATAAGTTAAAGAGTTAAACACACTCAAATAAGTTAAAGAGTTAAACACACTCCAATAAGTTAAAGAGTTAAACACATTCCAATAAGTTAAAGAGTTAAACACGCTCCAATAAGTTAAAGAGTTAAACACACTCCAATAAGTTAAAGAGTTAAACACACTCCAATAAGTTAAAGAGTTAAACACAGTCCAATAAGTTAAAGAGTTAAACACACCTCAATAGGTTAAAGAGTTAAACACACTTCAATACGTTAAAGAGTTAAACACAATCCAATAAGTTAAAGAGTTAAACACACCTCAATAAGTTAAAGAGTTTAACACACTTTACTAAGTTAAAGAGTTAAACACATTCCAATAAGTTAAAGAGTTAAACACACTTTACTAAGTTAAAGAGTTAAACACATTCCAATAAGTTAAAGAGTTAAACACACTTTACTAAGTTAAAGAGTTAAACACACTCCAATAAGTTAAAGAGTTAAACACATTCCAATAAGTTAAAGAGTTAAACACACTCAAATAAGTTAAAGAGTTAAACACACTCAAATAAGTTAAAGAGTTAAACACACTCCAATAAGTTAAAGAGTTAAACACATTCCAATAAGTTAAAGAGTTAAACACGCTCCAATAAGTTAAAGAGTTAAACACACTCCAATAAGTTAAAGAGTTAAACACACTCAAATAAGTTAAAGAGTTAAACACACTCCAATAAGTTAAAGAGTTAAACACATTCCAATAAGTTAAAGAGTTAAACACACTTTACTAAGTTAAAGAGTTAAACACACTCCAATAAGTTAAAGAGTTAAACACGCTCCAATAAGTTAAAGAGTTAAACACACTCCAATAAGTTAAAGAGTTAAACACACTTTACTAAGTTAAAGAGTTAAACACACCTCAATAAGTTAAAGAGTTAAACACACTTCAATAAGTTAAAGAGTTAAACACAATCCAATAAGTTAAAGAGTTAAAAACACTTCAATAAGTCAAAGAGTTAAACACACTCCAATAAGTTAAAGAGTTAAACACACCTCAATAAGTTAAAGAGTTAAACAAACTTTACTAAGTTAAAGAGTTAAACACACTCCAATAAGTTAAAGAGTTAAACACACTTTACTAAGTTAAAGAGTTAAACACATTCCAATAAGTTAAATAGTTAAACACACTTTACTAAGTTAAAGAGTTAAACACATTCCAATTAGTTAAAGAGTTAAACACACCTCAATAAGTTAAAGAGTTAAACAGACTTTACTAAGTTAAAGAGTTAAACACGCTCCAATAAGTTAAAGAGTTAAACACACTCCAATAAGTTAAAGAGTTAAACACACTCAAATAAGTTAAAGAGTTAAACGCACTCCAATAAGTTAAAGAGTTAAACACATTCCAATAAGTTAAAGAGTTAAACACACTTTACTAAGTTAAAGAGTTAAACACACTGCAATAAGTTAAAGAGTTAAACACGCTCCAATAAGTTAAAGAGTTAAACACACTCCAATAAGTTAAAGAGTTAAACACGCTTCAATAAGTTAAAGAGTTAAACACACTCCAATAAGTTAAAGAGTTAAACACACTTTACTAAGTTAAAGAGTTAAACACACTCAAATAAGTTAAAGAGTTAAACACACTCCAATAAGTTAAAGAGTTAAACACGCTTCAATAAGTTAAAGAGTTAAACACACTCCAATAACTTAAAGAGTTAAACACACTCCAATAAGTTAAAGAGTTAAACACACTTTACTAAGTTAAAGAGTTAAACACACTTCACTAAGTTAAAGAGTTAAACACACTCCAATAAGTTAAAGAGTTAAACACACCTCAATAAGTTAAAGAGTTAAACACACTTCAATAAGTTAAAGAGTTAAACACAATCCAATAAGTTAAAGAGTTAAACACACCTCAATAAGTTAAAGAGTTTAACACACTTTACTAAGTTAAAGAGTTAAACACACTTTACTAAGTTAAAGGGTTAAACACACTTTACTAAGTTAAAGAGTTAAACACATTCCAATTAGTTAAAGAGTTAAACACACCTCAATAAGTTAAAGAGTTTAACACACTTTACTAAGTTAAAGAGTTAAACACACTTTACTAAGTTAAAGGGTTAAACACACTTTACTAAGTTAAAGAGTTAAACACACTCCAATAAGTTAAAGAGTCAAACAAACTTTACTAAGTTAAAGAGTTAAACACACTCCAATAAGTTAAAGAGTTAAACACACTTTACTAAGTTAAAGAGTTAAACACACTCCAATAAGTTAAAGAGTTAAACACACTCCAATAAGTTAAAGAGTTAAACACACCTCAATAAGTTAAAGAGTTAAACACACTCCAATAAGTTAAAGAGTTTAACACACTTTACTAAGTTAAAGAGTTAAACACACTTTACTAAGTTAAAGGGTTAAACACACTTTACTAAGTTAAAGAGTTAAACACACTCCAATAAGTTAAAGAGTTAAACACACCTCAATAAGTTAAAGAGTTTAACACACTTTACTAAGTTAAAGAGTTAAACACACTTTACTAAGTTAAAGGGTTAAACACACTTTACTAAGTTAAAGAGTTAAACACACTCCAATAAGTTAAAGAGTTAAACACACTTTAATAAGTTAAAGAGTTAAACACAATCCAATAAGTTAAAGAGTTAAACACACCTCAATAAGTTAAAGAGTTTAACACACTTTACTTAGTTAAAGAGTTAAACACACTTTACTAAGTTAAAGAGTTAAATACACTCCAATAAGTTAAAGAGTCAAACACACTTTACTAAGTTAAAGAGTTAAACACACTCCAATAAGTTAAAGAGTTAAACACACTTTACTAAGTTAAAGAGTTAAACACACTCCAATAAGTTAAAGAGTTAAACACACTCCAATAAGTTAAAGAGTTAAGCACAATTTACTAAGTTAAAGAGTTAAACACACTCCAATAAGTTAAAGAGTTAAACACACTTCAATAAGTTAAAGAGTTAAACACACTCCAATAAGTTAAAGAGTTAAACACACCTCAATAAGTTAAAGAGTTAAACACACTTTACTAAGTTAAAGAGTTAAACACACTTCAATAAATTAAAGAGTTAAACACACTCCAATAAGTTAAAGAGTTAAACACACTCCAATAAGTTAAAGAGTTAAACACAGTCCAATAAGTTAAAGAGTTAAACACACCTCAATAGGTTAAAGAGTTAAACACACTTCAATACGTTAAAGAGTTAAACACAATCCAATAAGTTAAAGAGTTAAACACACCTCAATAAGTTAAAGAGTTTAACACACTTTACTAAGTTAAAGAGTTAAACACACTCCAATAAGTTAAAGAGTTAAACACACTTTACTAAGTTAAAGAGTTAAACACATTCCAATAAGTTAAAGAGTTAAACACACTTTACTAAGTTAAAGAGTTAAACACATTCCAATAAGTTAAAGAGTTAAACACACTCCAATAAGTTAAAGAGTTAAACACGCTTCAATAAGTTAAAGAGTTAAACACACTCCAATAAGTTAAAGAGTTAAACACAGTTTACTAAGTTAAAGAGTTAAACACATTCCAATAAGTTAAAGAGTTAAACACACTTTACTAAGTTAAAGAGTTAAACACACTCCAATAAGTTAAAGAGTTAAACACATTCCAATAAGTTAAAGAGTTAAACACACTCAAATAAGTTAAAGAGTTAAACACACTCAAATAAGTTAAAGAGTTAAACACACTCCAATAAGTTAAAGAGTTAAACACATTCCAATAAGTTAAAGAGTTAAACACGCTCCAATAAGTTAAAGAGTTAAACACACTCCAATAAGTTAAAGAGTTAAACACACTCAAATAAGTTAAAGAGTTAAACACACTCCAATAAGTTAAAGAGTTAAACACATTCCAATAAGTTAAAGAGTTAAACACACTTTACTAAGTTAAAGAGTTAAACACACTTCACTAAGTTAAAGAGTTAAACACACTCCAATAAGTTAAAGAGTTAAACACACCTCAATAAGTTAAAGAGTTAAACACACTTCAATAAGTTAAAGAGTTAAACACAATCCAATAAGTTAAAGAGTTAAAAACACTTCAATAAGTTAAAGAGTTAAACACACTCCAATAAGTTAGAGTTAAACACACCTCAATAAGTTAAAGAGTTAAACAAACTTTACTAAGTTAAAGAGTTAAACACACTCCAATAAGTTAAAGAGTTAAACACACTTTACTAAGTTAAAGAGTTAAACACATTCCAATAAGTTAAAGAGTTAAACACACCTCAAAAAGTTAAAGAGTTAAACAAACTTTACTAAGTTAAAGAGTTAAACACGCTCCAATAAGTTAAAGAGTTAAACACACTCCAATAAGTTAAAGAGTTAAACACACTCAAATAAGTTAAAGAGTTAAACACACTCCAATAAGTTAAAGAGTTAAACACATTCCAATAAGTTAAAGAGTTAAACACACTTTACTAAGTTAAAGAGTTAAACACACTCCAATAAGTTAAAGAGTTAAACACGCTCCAATAAGTTAAAGAGTTAAACACACTCCAATAAGATAAAGAGTTAAACACGCTTCAATAAGTTAAAGAGTTAAACACACTCCAATAAGTTAAAGAGTTAAACACACTTTACTAAGTTAAAGAGTTAAACACACTCAAATAAGTTAAAGAGTTAAACACACTCCAATAAGTTAAAGAGTTAAACACGCTTCAATAAGTTAAAGAGTTAAACACACTCCAATAAGTTAAAGAGTTAAACACACTCCAATAAGTTAAAGAGTTAAACACACTTTACTAAGTTAAAGAGTTAAACACACTTCACTAAGTTAAAGAGTTAAACACACTCCAATAAGTTAAAGAGTTAAACACACCTCAATAAGTTAAAGAGTTAAACACACTCCAATAAGTTAAAGAGTTTAACACACTTTACTAAGTTAAAGAGTTAAACACACTTTACTAAGTTAAAGGGTTAAACACACTCCAATAAGTTAAAGAGTTTAACACACTTTACTAAGTTAAAGAGTTAAACACACTTTACTAAGTTAAAGGGTTAAACACACTTTACTAAGTTAAAGAGTTAAACACATTCCAATAAGTTAAAGAGTTAAACACACCTCAATAAGTTAAAGAGTTTAACACACTTTACTAAGTTAAAGAGTTAAACACACTTTACTAAGTTAAAGGGTTAAACACACTTTACTAAGTTAAAGAGTTAAACACATTCCAATAAGTTAAAGAATAAGTTAAAGAGTTAAACACACTCCAATAAGTTAAAGAGTTAAACACACCTCAATAAGTTAAAGAGTTAAACAAACTTTACTAAGTTAAAGAGTTAAACACACTTTACTAAGTTAAAGAGTTAAACACACGTGACTAAGTTAAAGAGTTAAAACACACTTCAATAAGTTAAAGAGTTAAACACACTCAAATAAGTTAAAGAGTTAAACACACTTTACTAAGTTAAAGAGTTAAACACACGTGACTAAGTTAAAGAGTTAAACAAACTTTACTAAGTTAAAGAGTTAAACTCACTCCAATAAGTTAAAGAGTTAAACACACTTTACTAAGTTAAAGAGTTAAACACACTTTACTAAGTTAAAGAGTTAAAACACACTGCAATAAGTTAAAGAGTTAAACACACTCCAATAAGTTAAAGAGTTAAACACACTCCAAAAATTTAAAGAGTTAAACACACTCCAATAAGTTAAAGAGTTAAACACACTCCAATAAGTTAAAGAGTTAAACACGCTTCAATAAGTTAAAGAGTTAAACACACTCCAATAAGTTAAAGAGTTAAACACACTTTACTAAGTTAAAGAGTTAAACACGCTTCAATAAGTTAAAGAGTTAAACACGCTTCAATAAGTTAAAGAGTTAAACACACTCCAATAAGTTAAAGAGTTAAACACGCTTCAATAAGTTAAAGAGTTAAACACACTCCAATAAGTTAAAGAGTTAAACACACTTTACTAAGTTAAAGAGTTAAACACATTCCAATAAGTTAAAGAGTTAAACACACTTTACTAAGTTAAAGAGTTAAACACATTCCAATAAGTTAAAGAGTTAAACACACTTTACTAAGTTAAAGAGTTAAACACATTCCAATAAGTTAAAGAGTTAAACACACTTTACTAAGTTAAAGAGTTAAACACACTCCAATAAGTTAAAGAGTTAAACACATTCCAATAAGTTAAAGAGTTAAACACACTCAAATAAGTTAAAGAGTTAAACACACTCAAATAAGTTAAAGAGTTAAACACGCTCCAATAAGTTAAAGAGTTAAACACACTCCAATAAGTTAAAGAGTTAAACACACTCAAATAAGTTAAAGAGTTAAACACACTCCAATAAGTTAAAGAGTTAAACACATTCCAATAAGTTAAAGAGTTAAACACACTTTACTAAGTTAAAGAGTTAAACACACTTTACTAAGTTAAAGAGTTAAACACGCTCCAATAAGTTAAAGAGTTAAACACACTCCAATAAGTTAAAGAGTTAAACACACTTTACTAAGTTAAAGAGTTAAACACACCTCAATAAGTTAAAGAGTTAAACACACTTCAATAAGTTAAAGAGTTAAACACAATCCAATAAGTTAAAGAGTTAAAAACACTTCAATAAGTTAAAGAGTTAAACACACTCCAATAAGTTAAAGAGTTAAACACACCTCAATAAGTTAAAGAGTTAAACAAACTTTACTAAGATAAAGAGTTAAACACACTCCAATAAGTTAAAGAGTTAAACACACTTTACTAAGTTAAAGAGTTAAACACATTCCAATAAGTTAAATAGTTAAACACACTTTACTAAGTTAAAGAGTTAAACACATTCCAATAAGTTAAAGAGTTAAACACACCTCAATAAGTTAAAGAGTTAAACAGACTTTACTAAGTTAAAGAGTTAAACACGCTCCAATAAGTTAAAGAGTTAAACACACTCCAATAAGTTAAAGAGTTAAACACACTCAAATAAGTTAAAGAGTTAAACGCACTCCAATAAGTTAAAGAGTTAAACACATTCCAATAAGTTAAAGAGTTAAACACACTTTACTAAGTTAAAGAGTTAAACACACTCCAATAAGTTAAAGAGTTAAACACGCTCCAATAAGTTAAAGAGTTAAACACACTCCAATAAGTTAAAGAGTTAAACACGCTTCAATAAGTTAAAGAGTTAAACACACTCCAATAAGTTAAAGAGTTAAACACACTTTACTAAGTTAAAGAGTTAAACACACTCAAATAAGTTAAAGAGTTAAACACACTCCAATAAGTTAAAGAGTTAAACACGCTTCAATAAGTTAAAGAGTTAAACACACTCCAATAACTTAAAGAGTTAAACACACTCCAATAAGTTAAAGAGTTAAACACACTTTACTAAGTTAAAGAGTTAAACACACTTCACTAAGTTAAAGAGTTAAACACACTCCAATAAGTTAAAGAGTTAAACACACCTCAATAAGTTAAAGAGTTAAACACACTTCAATAAGTTAAAGAGTTAAACACAATCCAATAAGTTAAAGAGTTAAACACACCTCAATAAGTTAAAGAGTTTAACACACTTTACTAAGTTAAAGAGTTAAACACACTTTACTAAGTTAAAGGGTTAAACACACTTTACTAAGTTAAAGAGTTAAACACATTCCAATTAGTTAAAGAGTTAAACACACCTCAATAAGTTAAAGAGTTTAACACACTTTACTAAGTTAAAGAGTTAAACACACTTTACTAAGTTAAAGGGTTAAACACACTTTACTAAGTTAAAGAGTTAAACACACTCCAATAAGTTAAAGAGTTAAACACACTTTAATAAGTTAAAGAGTTAAACACAATCCAATAAGTTAAAGAGTTAAACACACCTCAATAAGTTAAAGAGTTTAACACACTTTACTTAGTTAAAGAGTTAAACACACTTTACTAAGTTAAAGAGTTAAATACACTCCAATAAGTTAAAGAGTCAAACACACTTTACTAAGTTAAAGAGTTAAACATACTCCAATAAGTTAAAGAGTTAAACACACTTTACTAAGTTAAAGAGTTAAACACACTCCAATAAGTTAAAGAGTTAAACACACTCCAATAAGTTAAAGAGTTAAGCACAATTTACTAAGTTAAAGAGTTAAACACACTCCAATAAGTTAAAGAGTTAAACACACTTCAATAAGTTAAAGAGTTAAACACACTCCAATAAGTTAAAGAGTTAAACACACCTCAATAAGTTAAAGAGTTAAACACACTTTACTAAGTTAAAGAGTTAAACACACTTCAATAAATTAAAGAGTTAAACACACTCAAATAAGTTAAAGAGTTAAACACACTCCAATAAGTTAAAGAGTTAAACACACCTCAATAAGTTAAAGAGTTAAACAAACTTTACTAAGTTAAAGAGTTAAACACACTTTACTAAGTTAAAGAGTTAAAACACACTTCAATAAGTTAAAGAGTTAAACACACTCAAATAAGTTAAAGAGTTAAACACACCTCAATAAGTTAAAGAGTTAAACAAACTTTACTAAGTTAAAGAGTTAAACTCACTCCAATAAGTTAAAGAGTCAAACACACTTTACTAAGTTAAAGAGTTAAACACACTTTACTAAGTTAAAGAGTTAAAACACACTGCAATAAGTTAAAGAGTTAAACACACTCCAATAAGTTAAAGAGTTAAACACATTCCAATAAGTTAAAGAGTTAAACACACTTTACTAAGTTAAAGAGTTAAACACACTCCAATAATTTAAAGAGTTAAACACGCTCCAATAAGTTAAAGAGTTAAACACACTCCAATAAGTTAAAGAGTTAAACACGCTTCAATAAGTTAAAGAGTTAAACACACTCCAATAAGTTAAAGAGTTAAACACACTTTACTAAGTTAAAGAGTTAAACACATTCCAATAAGTTAAAGAGTTAAACACACTTTACTAAGTTAAAGAGTTAAACACACTCCAATAAGTTAAAGAGTTAAACACATTCCAATAAGTTAAAGAGTTAAACACACTCAAATAAGTTAGAGTTAAACACACTCAAATAAGTTAAAGAGTTAAACACACTCCAATAAGTTAAAGAGTTAAACACATTCCAATAAGTTAAAGAGTTAAACACGCTCCAATAAGTTAAAGAGTTAAACACACTTTACTAAGTTAAAGAGTTAAACACATTCCAATAAGTTAAAGAGTTAAACACACTTTACTAAGTTAAAGAGTTAAACACACTCCAATAAGTTAAAGAGTTAAACACATTCCAATAAGTTAAAGAGTTAAACACACTCAAATAAGTTAAAGAGTTAAACACACTCAAATAAGTTAAATAGTTAAACACACTCCAATAAGTTAAAGAGTTAAACACATTCCAATAAGTTAAAGAGTTAAACACGCTCCAATAAGTTAAAGAGTTAAACACACTCCAATAAGTTAAAGAGTTAAACACACTCAAATAAGTTAAAGAGTTAAACACACTCCAATAAGTTAAAGAGTTAAACACATTCCAATAAGTTAAAGAGTTAAACACACTTTACTAAGTTAAAGAGTTAAACACACTTCACTAAGTTAAAGAGTTAAACACACTCCAATAAGTTAAAGAGTTAAACACACCTCAATAAGTTAAAGAGTTAAACACACTTCAATAAGTTAAAGAGTTAAACACACCTCAATAAGTTAAAGAGTTAAACAAACTTTACTAAGTTAAAGAGTTAAACACACTCCAATAAGTTAAAGAGTTAAACACACTTTACTAAGTTAAAGAGTTAAACACATTCCAATAAGTTAAATAGTTAAACACACTTTACTAAGTTAAAGAGTTAAACACATTCCAATAAGTTAAAGAGTTAAACACACTCAAATAAGTTAAAGAGTTAAACACACTCCAATAAGTTAAAGAGTTAAACACATTCCAATAAGTTAAAGAGTTAAACACACTTTACTAAGTTAAAGAGTTAAACACACTCCAATAAGTTAAAGAGTTAAACACGCTCCAATAAGTTAAAGAGTTAAACACACTCCAATAAGATAAAGAGTTAAACACGCTTCAATAAGTTAAAGAGTTAAACACACTCCAATAAGTTAAAGAGTTAAACACACTTTACTAAGTTAAAGAGTTAAACACACTCAAATAAGTTAAAGAGTTAAACACACTCCAATAAGTTAAAGAGTTAAACACGCTTCAATAAGTTAAAGAGTTAAACACACTCCAATAAGTTAAAGAGTTAAACACACTCCAATAAGTTAAAGAGTTAAACACACTTTACTAAGTTAAAGAGTTAAACACACTTCACTAAGTTAAAGAGTTAAACACACTCCAATAAGTTAAAGAGTTAAACACACCTCAATAAGTTAAAGAGTTAAACACACTCCAATAAGTTAAAGAGTTTAACACACTTTACTAAGTTAAAGAGTTAAACACACTTTACTAAGTTAAAGGGTTAAACACACTTTACTAAGTTAAAGAGTTAAACACACTCCAATAAGTTAAAGAGTTAAACACACCTCAATAAGTTAAAGAGTTTAACACACTTTACTAAGTTAAAGAGTTAAACACACTTTACTAAGTTAAAGGGTTAAACACACTTTACTAAGTTAAAGAGTTAAACACACTCCAATAAGTTAAAGAGTTAAACACACTTTAATAAGTTAAAGAGTTAAACACAATCCAATAAGTTAAAGAGTTAAACACACCTCAATAAGTTAAAGAGTTTAACACACTTTACTTAGTTAAAGAGTTAAACACACTTTACTAAGTTAAAGAGTTAAATACACTCCAATAAGTTAAAGAGTCAAACACACTTTACTAAGTTAAAGAGTTAAACACACTCCAATAAGTTAAAGAGTTAAACACACTTTACTAAGTTAAAGAGTTAAACACACTCCAATAAGTTAAAGAGTTAAACAAACTCCAATAAGTTAAAGAGTTAAGCACAATTTACTAAGTTAAAGAGTTAAACACACTCCAATAAGTTAAAGAGTTAAACACACTTCAATAAGTTAAAGAGTTAAACACACTCCAATAAGTTAAAGAGTTAAACACACCTCAATAAGTTAAAGAGTTAAACACACTTTACTAAGTTAAAGAGTTAAACACACTTCAATAAATTAAAGAGTTAAACACACTCCAATAAGTTAAAGAGTTAAACACACTCCAATAAGTTAAAGAGTTAAACACAGTCCAATAAGTTAAAGAGTTAAACACACCTCAATAGGTTAAAGAGTTAAACACACTTCAATACGTTAAAGAGTTAAACACAATCCAATAAGTTAAAGAGTTAAACACACCTCAATAAGTTAAAGAGTTTAACACACTTTACTAAGTTAAAGAGTTAAACACATTCCAATAAGTTAAAGAGTTAAACACACTTTACTAAGTTAAAGAGTTAAACACATTCCAATAAGTTAAAGAGTTAAACACACTTTACTAAGTTAAAGAGTTAAACACACTCCAATAAGTTAAAGAGTTAAACACATTCCAATAAGTTAAAGAGTTAAACACACTCAAATAAGTTAAAGAGTTAAACACACTCAAATAAGTTAAAGAGTTAAACACACTCCAATAAGTTAAAGAGTTAAACACATTCCAATAAGTTAAAGAGTTAAACACGCTCCAATAAGTTAAAGAGTTAAACACACTCCAATAAGTTAAAGAGTTAAACACACTCAAATAAGTTAAAGAGTTAAACACACTCCAATAAGTTAAAGAGTTAAACACATTCCAATAAGTTAAAGAGTTAAACACACTTTACTAAGTTAAAGAGTTAAACACACTCCAATAAGTTAAAGAGTTAAACACGCTCCAATAAGTTAAAGAGTTAAACACACTCCAATAAGTTAAAGAGTTAAACACACTTTACTAAGTTAAAGAGTTAAACACACCTCAATAAGTTAAAGAGTTAAACACACTTCAATAAGTTAAAGAGTTAAACACAATCCAATAAGTTAAAGAGTTAAAAACACTTCAATAAGTCAAAGAGTTAAACACACTCCAATAAGTTAAAGAGTTAAACACACCTCAATAAGTTAAAGAGTTAAACAAACTTTACTAAGTTAAAGAGTTAAACACACTCCAATAAGTTAAAGAGTTAAACACACTTTACTAAGTTAAAGAGTTAAACACATTCCAATAAGTTAAATAGTTAAACACACTTTACTAAGTTAAAGAGTTAAACACATTCCAATTAGTTAAAGAGTTAAACACACCTCAATAAGTTAAAGAGTTAAACAGACTTTACTAAGTTAAAGAGTTAAACACGCTCCAATAAGTTAAAGAGTTAAACACACTCCAATAAGTTAAAGAGTTAAACACACTCAAATAAGTTAAAGAGTTAAACGCACTCCAATAAGTTAAAGAGTTAAACACATTCCAATAAGTTAAAGAGTTAAACACACTTTACTAAGTTAAAGAGTTAAACACACTCCAATAAGTTAAAGAGTTAAACACGCTCCAATAAGTTAAAGAGTTAAACACACTCCAATAAGTTAAAGAGTTAAACACGCTTCAATAAGTTAAAGAGTTAAACACACTCCAATAAGTTAAAGAGTTAAACACACTTTACTAAGTTAAAGAGTTAAACACACTCAAATAAGTTAAAGAGTTAAACACACTCCAATAAGTTAAAGAGTTAAACACGCTTCAATAAGTTAAAGAGTTAAACACACTCCAATAACTTAAAGAGTTAAACACACTCCAATAAGTTAAAGAGTTAAACACACTTTACTAAGTTAAAGAGTTAAACACACTTCACTAAGTTAAAGAGTTAAACACACTCCAATAAGTTAAAGAGTTAAACACACCTCAATAAGTTAAAGAGTTAAACACACTTCAATAAGTTAAAGAGTTAAACACAATCCAATAAGTTAAAGAGTTAAACACACCTCAATAAGTTAAAGAGTTTAACACACTTTACTAAGTTAAAGAGTTAAACACACTTTACTAAGTTAAAGGGTTAAACACACTTTACTAAGTTAAAGAGTTAAACACATTCCAATTAGTTAAAGAGTTAAACACACCTCAATAAGTTAAAGAGTTTAACACACTTTACTAAGTTAAAGAGTTAAACACACTTTACTAAGTTAAAGGGTTAAACACACTTTACTAAGTTAAAGAGTTAAACACACTCCAATAAGTTAAAGAGTTAAACACACTTTAATAAGTTAAAGATTTAAACACAATCCAATAAGTTAAAGAGTTAAACACACCTCAATAAGTTAAAGAGTTTAACACACTTTACTTAGTTAAAGAGTTAAACACACTTTACTAAGTTAAAGAGTTAAATACACTCCAATAAGTTAAAGAGTCAAACACACTTTACTAAGTTAAAGAGTTAAACACACTCCAATAAGTTAAAGAGTTAAACACACTTTACTAAGTTAAAGAGTTAAACACACTCAAATAAGTTAAAGAGTTAAACACACTCCAATAAGTTAAAGAGTTAAACACGCTTCAATAAGTTAAAGAGTTAAACACACTCCAATAACTTAAAGAGTTAAACACACTCCAATAAGTTAAAGAGTTAAACACACTTTACTAAGTTAAAGAGTTAAACACACTTCACTAAGTTAAAGAGTTAAACACACTCCAATAAGTTAAAGAGTTAAACACACCTCAATAAGTTAAAGAGTTAAACACACTTCAATAAGTTAAAGAGTTAAACACAATCCAATAAGTTAAAGAGTTAAACACACCTCAATAAGTTAAAGAGTTTAACACACTTTACTAAGTTAAAGAGTTAAACACACTTTACTAAGTTAAAGGGTTAAACACACTTTACTAAGTTAAAGAGTTAAACACATTCCAATTAGTTAAAGAGTTAAACACACCTCAATAAGTTAAAGAGTTTAACACACTTTACTAAGTTAAAGAGTTAAACACACTTTACTAAGTTAAAGGGTTAAACACACTTTACTAAGTTAAAGAGTTAAACACACTCCAATAAGTTAAAGAGTTAAACACACTTTAATAAGTTAAAGATTTAAACACAATCCAATAAGTTAAAGAGTTAAACACACCTCAATAAGTTAAAGAGTTTAACACACTTTACTTAGTTAAAGAGTTAAACACACTTTACTAAGTTAAAGAGTTAAATACACTCCAATAAGTTAAAGAGTCAAACACACTTTACTAAGTTAAAGAGTTAAACACACTCCAATAAGTTAAAGAGTTAAACACACTTTACTAAGTTAAAGAGTTAAACACACTCCAATAAGTTAAAGAGTTAAACACACTCCAATAAGTTAAAGAGTTAAGCACAATTTACTAAGTTAAAGAGTTAAACACACTCCAATAAGTTAAAGAGTTAAACACACTTCAATAAGTTAAAGAGTTAAACACACTCCAATAAGTTAAAGAGTTAAACACACCTCAATAAGTTAAAGAGTTAAACACACTTTACTAAGTTAAAGAGTTAAACACACTTCAATAAATTAAAGAGTTAAACACACTCCAATAAGTTAAAGAGTTAAACACACTCCAATAAGTTAAAGAGTTAAACACACCTCAATAAGTTAAAGAGTTAAACAAACTTTACTAAGTTAAAGAGTTAAACACACTTCACTAAGTTAAAGAGTTAAAACACACTTCAATAAGTTAAAGAGTTAAACACACTCAAATAAGTTAAAGAGTTAAACACACCTCAATAAGTTAAAGAGTTAAACAAACTTTACTAAGTTAAAGAGTTAAACTCACTCCAATAAGTTAAAGAGTTAAACACACTTTACTAAGTTAAAGAGTTAAACACACTTTACTAAGTTAAAGAGTTAAAACACACTGCAATAAGTTAAAGAGTTAAACACACTCCAATAAGTTAAAGAGTTAAACACATTCCAATAAGTTAAAGAGTTAAACACACTTTACTAAGTTAAAGAGTTAAACACACTCCAATAATTTAAAGAGTTAAACACGCTCCAATAAGTTAAAGAGTTAAACACACTCCAATAAGTTAAAGAGTTAAACACGCTTCAATAAGTTAAAGAGTTAAACACACTCCAATAAGTTAAAGAGTTAAACACACTTTACTAAGTTAAAGAGTTAAACACATTCCAATAAGTTAAAGAGTTAAACACACTTTACTAAGTTAAAGAGTTAAACACACTCCAATAAGTTAAAGAGTTAAACACATTCCAATAAGTTAAAGAGTTAAACACACTCAAATAAGTTAAAGAGTTAAACACACTCCAATAAGTTAAAGAGTTAAACACATTCCAATAAGTTAAAGAGTTAAACACGCTCCAATAAGTTAAAGAGTTAAACACACTCCAATAAGTTAAAGAGTTAAACACACTCAAATAAGTTAAAGAGTTAAACACACTCCAATAAGTTAAAGAGTTAAACACATTCCAATAAGTTAAAGAGTTAAACACACTTTACTAAGTTAAAGAGTTAAACACACTTCACTAAGTTAAAGAGTTAAACACACTCCAATAAGTTAAAGAGTTAAACACACCTCAATAAGTTAAAGAGTTAAACACACTTCAATAAGTTAAAGAGTTAAACACAATCCAATAAGTTAAAGAGTTAAAAACACTTCAATAAGTTAAAGAGTTAAACACACTCCAATAAGTTAAAGAGTTAAACACACCTCAATAAGTTAAAGAGTTAAACAAACTTTACTAAGTTAAAGAGTTAAACACACTCCAATAAGTTAAAGAGTTAAACACACTTTACTAAGTTAAAGAGTTAAACACATTCCAATAAGTTAAATAGTTAAACACACTTTACTAAGTTAAAGAGTTAAACACATTCCAATAAGTTAAAGAGTTAAACACACCTCAATAAGTTAAAGAGTTAAACAAACTTTACTAAGTTAAAGAGTTAAACACGCTCCAATAAGTTAAAGAGTTAAACACACTCCAATAAGTTAAAGAGTTAAACACACTCAAATAAGTTAAAGAGTTAAACACACTCCAATAAGTTAAAGAGTTAAACACATTCCAATAAGTTAAAGAGTTAAACACACTTTACTAAGTTAAAGAGTTAAACACACTCCAATAAGTTAAAGAGTTAAACACGCTCCAATAAGTTAAAGGGTTAAACACACTCCAATAAGATAAAGAGTTAAACACGCTTCAATAAGTTAAAGAGTTAAACACACTCCAATAAGTTAAAGAGTTAAACACACTTTACTAAGTTAAAGAGTTAAACACACTCAAATAAGTTAAAGAGTTAAACACACTCCAATAAGTTAAAGAGTTAAACACGCTTCAATAAGTTAAAGAGTTAAACACACTCCAATAAGTTAAAGAGTTAAACACACTCCAATAAGTTAAAGAGTTAAACACACTTTACTAAGTTAAAGAGTTAAACACACTTCACTAAGTTAAAGAGTTAAACACACTCCAATAAGTTAAAGAGTTAAACACAATTTACTACGTTAAAGAGTTAAACACACTCCAATAAGTTAAAGAGTTAAACACACCTCAATAAGTTAAAGAGTTTAACACACTTTACTAAGTTAAAGAGTTAAACACACTCCAATAAGTTAAAGAGTTAAACACACTTTACTAAGTTAAAGAGTTAAACACATTCCAATAAGTTAAAGAGTTAAACACACTTTACTAAGTTAAAGAGTTAAACACATTCCAATAAGTTAAAGAGTTAAACACACTTTACTAAGTTAAAGAGTTAAACACACTCCAATAAGTTAAAGAGTTAAACACATTCCAATAAGTTAAAGAGTTAAACACACTCAAATAAGTTAAAGAGTTAAACACACTCAAATAAGTTAAAGAGTTAAACACACTCCAATAAGTTAAAGAGTTAAACACATTCCAATAAGTTAAAGAGTTAAACACGCTCCAATAAGTTAAAGAGTTAAACACACTCCAATAAGTTAAAGAGTTAAACACACTCAAATAAGTTAAAGAGTTAAACACACTCCAATAAGTTAAAGAGTTAAACACATTCCAATAAGTTAAAGAGTTAAACACACTTTACTAAGTTAAAGAGTTAAACACACTCCAATAAGTTAAAGAGTTAAACACGCTCCAATAAGTTAAAGAGTTAAACACACTCCAATAAGTTAAAGAGTTAAACACACTTTACTAAGTTAAAGAGTTAAACACACCTCAATAAGTTAAAGAGTTAAACACACTTCAATAAGTTAAAGAGTTAAACACAATCCAATAAGTTAAAGAGTTAAAAACACTTCAATAAGTTAAAGAGTTAAACACACTCCAATAAGTTAAAGAGTTAAACACACCTCAATAAGTTAAAGAGTTAAACAAACTTTACTAAGTTAAAGAGTTAAACACACTCCAATAAGTTAAAGAGTTAAACACACTTTACTAAGTTAAAGAGTTAAACACATTCCAATAAGTTAAATAGTTAAACACACTTTACTAAGTTAAAGAGTTAAACACATTCCAATAAGTTAAAGAGTTAAACACACCTCAATAAGTTAAAGAGTTAAACAGACTTTACTAAGTTAAAGAGTTAAACACGCTCCAATAAGTTAAAGAGTTAAACACACTCCAATAAGTTAAAGAGTTAAACACACTCAAATAAGTTAAAGAGTTAAACGCACTCCAATAAGTTAAAGAGTTAAACACATTCCAATAAGTTAAAGAGTTAAACACACTTTACTAAGTTAAAGAGTTAAACACACTCCAATAAGTTAAAGAGTTAAACACGCTCCAATAAGTTAAAGAGTTAAACACACTCCAATAAGTTAAAGAGTTAAACACGCTTCAATAAGTTAAAGAGTTAAACACACTCCAATAAGTTAAAGAGTTAAACACACTTTACTAAGTTAAAGAGTTAAACACACTCAAATAAGTTAAAGAGTTAAACACACTCCAATAAGTTAAAGAGTTAAACACGCTTCAATAAGTTAAAGAGTTAAACACACTCCAATAACTTAAAGAGTTAAACACACTCCAATAAGTTAAAGAGTTAAACACACTTTACTAAGTTAAAGAGTTAAACACACTCCAATAAGTTAAAGAGTTAAACACACCTCAATAAGTTAAAGAGTTAAACACACTTTACTAAGTTAAAGAGTTAAACACACTTCAATAAATTAAAGAGTTAAACACACTCCAATAAGTTAAAGAGTTAAACACACTCCAATAAGTTAAAGAGTTAAACACACCTCAATAAGTTAAAGAGTTAAACAAACTTTACTAAGTTAAAGAGTTAAACACACTTTACTAAGTTAAAGAGTTAAAACACACTTCAATAAGTTAAAGAGTTAAACACACTCAAATAAGTTAAAGAGTTAAACACACCTCAATAAGTTAAAGAGTTAAACAAACTTTACTAAGTTAAAGAGTTAAACTCACTCCAATAAGTTAAAGAGTTAAACACACTTTACTAAGTTAAAGAGTTAAACACACTTTACTAAGTTAAAGAGTTAAAACACACTGCAATAAGTTAAAGAGTTAAACACACTCCAATAAGTTAAAGAGTTAAACACATTCCAATAAGTTAAAGAGTTAAACACACTTTACTAAGTTAAAGAGTTAAACACACTCCAATAATTTAAAGAGTTAAACACGCTCCAATAAGTTAAAGAGTTAAACACACTCCAATAAGTTAAAGAGTTAAACACGCTTCAATAAGTTAAAGAGTTAAACACACTCCAATAAGTTAAAGAGTTAAACACACTTTACTAAGTTAAAGAGTTAAACACATTCCAATAAGTTAAAGAGTTAAACACACTTTACTAAGTTAAAGAGTTAAACACACTCCAATAAGTTAAAGAGTTAAACACATTCCAATAAGTTAAAGAGTTAAACACACTCAAATAAGTTAAAGAGTTAAACACACTCCAATAAGTTAAAGAGTTAAACACATTCCAATAAGTTAAAGAGTTAAACACACTCCAATAAGTTAAAGAGTTAAACACACTCAAATAAGTTAAAGAGTTAAACACACTCCAATAAGTTAAAGAGTTAAACACATTCCAATAAGTTAAAGAGTTAAACACACTTTACTAAGTTAAAGAGTTAAACACACTTCACTAAGTTAAAGAGTTAAACACACTCCAATAAGTTAAAGAGTTAAACACACCTCAATAAGTTAAAGAGTTAAACACACTTCAATAAGTTAAAGAGTTAAACACAATCCAATAAGTTAAAGAGTTAAAAACACTTCAATAAGTTAAAGAGTTAAACACACTCCAATAAGTTAAAGAGTTAAACACACCTCAATA
>NC_141823.1:472500-485000 GCF_982586985.1 Callionymus lyra
GGTATAATCTAATCCTATCATAGTTCTAGGTTATAATCTAATCCTATAATAGAAATATATTATAATCTAATCCTATCATAGTTCTAGGTTATAATCTAATCCTATAATAGATATATATTATAATCTAATCCTGTCATAGTTCTAGGGTATAATCTAATCCTATCATAGTTCTAGGTTATAATCTAATCCTATAATAGATATATATTATAATCTAATCCTATCATAGTTCTAGGGTATAATCTAATCCTATCATAGTTCTAGGTTATAATCTAATCCTATTATAGTTCTAGGGTATAATCTAAACCTATCATAGTTCTAAATTATAATCTAATCTTATCCTAGTTCTAGGGTATAATCTAATCCTATCATAGATCTAGGTTATAATCTAATCCTATAATAGATATATATTATAATCTAATCCTATCATAGTTCTAGGGTATAATCTAATCCTATCATAGTTCTAGGGTATAATCTAATCCTATTATAGTTCTAGGGTATAATCTAAGCCTATCATAGCTCTAAATTATAATCTAATCTTATCCTAGTTCTAGGGTATAATCTAATCATATCATAGATCTAGGGTATAATATAATCCTATCATAGTTCTAGATTATATTCTAATCCTATCATAGTTCTAGGGTATAATCTAATCCTATCATAGATCTAGGGTATAATATAATCCTATCATAGTTCTAGATTATAATCTAATCCTATCATAGTTCTAGGGTATAATCTAATCCTATCATAGTTCTAGGTTATAATCTAATCCTATAATAGATATATATTATAATCTAATCCTATTATAATTCTAGGGTATAATCTAATCGTATTATAGTTCTAGGGTATAATCTAATCCTATCATAGTTCTAGGGTATAATCTAATCCTATCATAGTTCTAGGGTATAATCTAATCCTATCATAGATCTAGGGTATGATCTAAACCTATCATAGTTCTAAATTATAATCTAATCCTATCCTAGTTCTAGGGTATAATCTAATCCTATCATAGATCTAGGGTATAATATAATCCTATCATAGTTCTAGATTATAATCTAATCCTATCATAGTTCTAGGGTATAATCTAATCCTATCATAGTTCTAGGTTATAATCTAATCCTATAATAGATATATATTATAATCTAATCCTATCATAATTCTAGGGTATAATCTAATCGTATTATAGTTCTAGGGTATAATCTAATCCTATCATAGTTCTAGGGTATAATCTAATCCTATCATAGTTCTAGGGTATAATCTAATCCTATCATAGATCTAGGGTATGATCTAAACCTATCATAGTTCTAGATTATAATCTAATCCTATCATAGTTCTAGGGTATAATCTAATCCTATCATAGATCTAGGGTATAATCTAATCCTATCATAGTTCTAGGGTATAATCTAATCCTATCATAGATCTAGGGTATAATCGAATCCTATCATAGTTCTAGGGTATAATCTAATCCTATCATATATCTAGGGTATAATACAATCCTATCATAGTTCTAGATTATAATCTAATCCTATCCTAGTTCTAGGGTATAATCTAATCCTATCATAGATCTAGGGTATAATATAATCCTATCATAGTTCTAGATTATAATCTAATCCTATCCTAGTTCTAGGGTATAATCTAATCCTATCCTAGTTCTAGGGTATAATCTAATCCTATCATAGTTCTAGGGTATAATCTAATCCTATCATAGATATAGATTATAATCTAATCCTATCATAGTTCTAGATTATAATCTAATCCTATCATAGATCTAGATTATAATCTAATCCTATCATAGTTCTAGATTATAATCTAATCCTATCATAGTTATAGGTTATAATCTAATCCTATCATAGTTCTAGGGTATAATCTAATCCTATTATAGTTCAAGGGTATAATCTAATCCTATCATAGTTCTAGGGTATAATCTAATCCTATCATAGTTCTAGGGTATGATCTAATCCTATCATAGTTCTAGGGTATAATCTAATCCTATCATAGTTCTAGGGTATAATCTAATCCTATTATAGTTATAGGGTATAATCTGATCCTATCATAGTTCTAGGGTATAATCTAATCCTATCATAGTTCTAGGGTATAATCTAATCCTATCATAGATCTAGGGTATAATATAATCCTATCATAGTTCTAGATTATAATCTAATCCTATCCTAGTTCTAGGGTATAATCTAATCCTATCATAGATCTAGGGTATAATATAATCCTATCATAGTTCTAGATTATAATCTAATCCTATCATAGTTCTAGGGTATAATCTAATCCTATCATAGTTCTAGGTTATAATCTAATCCTATAATAGATATATATTATAATCTAATCCTATCATAATTCTAGGGTATAATCTAATCGTATTATAGTTCTAGGGTATAATCTAATCCTATCATAGTTCTTGGGTATAATCTAATCCTATCATAGTTCTAGGGTATAATCTAATCCTATCATAGATCTAGGGTATGATCTAAAGCTATCATAGTTCTAGGGTATAATCTAATCCTATCATAGATCTAGGGTATAATCTAATCCTATCATAGTTCTAGGGTATAATATAATCCTATCATAGTTCTAGATTATAATCTAATCCTATCCTAGTTCTAGGGTATAATCTAATCCTATCATAGATCTAGGGTATAATATAATCCTATCATAGTTCTAGATTATAATCTAATCCTATCATAGTTCTAGGGTATAATCTAATCCTATCATAGTTCTAGGTTATAATCTAATCCTATAATAGATATATATTATAATCTAATCCTATCATAATTCTAGGGTATAATCTAATCGTATTATAGTTCTAGGGTATAATCTAATCCTATCATAGTTCTTGGGTATAATCTAATCCTATCATAGTTCTAGGGTATAATCTAATCCTATCATAGATCTAGGGTATGATCTAAAGCTATCATAGTTCTAGGGTATAATCTAATCCTATCATAGATCTAGGGTATAATCTAATCCTATCATAGTTCTAGGGTATAATCTAATCCTATCATAGATATAGGGTATAATATAATCCTATCATAGTTCTAGATTATAATCTAATCCTATCCTAGTTCTAGGGTATAATCTAATCCTATCATAGATCTAGGGTATAATCTAATCCTATCCTAGTTCTAGGGTATAATCTAATCCAATCATAGTTCTAGGGTATAATCTAATCCTATCATAGATATAGATTATAATCTAATCCTATCATAGTTCTAGATTATAATCGAATCCTATCATAGATCTAGATTATAATCTAATCCTATCATAGTTCTAGATTATAATCTAATCCTATCATAGTTATAGGTTATAATCTAATCCTATCATTGTTCTAGGGTATAATCTAATCCTATCATAGATATAGATTATAATCTAATCCTATCAGTTCTAGATTATAATCTAATCCTGTCATAGATATAGATAATAATCTAATCCTATCATAGTTATAGGTTATAATCTAATCCTATCATAGTTCTAGGGTATAATCTAATCCTATTATAGTTCAAGGGTATAATCTAATCCTATCATAGTTCTAGGGTATAATCTAATCCTATCATAGTTCTAGATTATAATCTAATCCTATCATAGATATACATTACAATCTAATCCTATCATAGTTCTAGGTTATAATCTAATCCTATCATAGTTCTAGGGTATAATCTAATCCTATCATAGTTCTAGATAATAATCTAATCCTATCATAGATATACATTACAATCTAATCCTATCATAGTTCTAGGGTATAATATAATCCTATCATAGTTCTAGATTATAATCTAATCCTATCATAGTTCTAGGGTATAATCTAATCCTATCATAGTTCTAGATTATAATCTAATCCTATCATAGATATACATTACAATCTAATCCTATCATAGTTCTAGGGTATAATCTAATCCTATTATAGTTCTAGGGTATAATCTAATCCTATCATAGTTCTAGGTTATAATCTAATCCTATCATAGTTCTAGATTATAATCTAATCCTATCATAGTTCTAGGGTATAATCTAATCCTATCATAGTTCTAGATTATAATCAAATCCTATCATAGTTCTAGATTATAATCTAATCCTATCATAGATATAGATAATAATCTAATCATATCATAGATATAGATAATAATCTAATCATATCATAGATATAGATAATAATCTAATCCTATCATAGATATAGATAATAATCTAATCATATCATATATATATATTATAATCTAATCCTATCATATAAGAATAAATTTCTGCTCCAGAGACTAACAAGCAGCTGTTCTGGTTCAACGTGATGAACATCTGATGGTTTATCTGACCTTGAAGATACTTTTGAGATTCATTCCTATGATGACCTTTGAACCTCCACTGCACTGTGAACAATGTCTGGATGATGATGAACCTGATGATGAAGATGATGATGAACCTGATGATGAAGATGATGATGAACCTGATGATGAACCTGATGATGAACCTGATGATGAACCTGATGATGAACCTGATGATGAACCTGATGATGAACCTGATGATGAACCTGATGATGAAGATGATGAACCTGATGATGAACCTGATGATGAAGATGATGATGATGATGATGAAGATGATGATGATGAAGATGATGATGAAGATGATGATGAACCTGATGATGAACCTGATGATGAACCTGATGAACCTGATGATGAACCTGATGATGAACCTGATGATGAACCTGATGATGAAGATGATGATGAACCTGATGATGAACCTGATGATGAACCTGATGATGAACCTGATGATGAACCTGATGATGAAGATGATGATGAACCTGATGATGAAGATGATGATGAAGATGACGATGAACCTGATGATGAACCTGATGATGAACCTGATGATGAACCTGATGATGAACCTGATGATGAACCTGATGATGAACCTGATGATGAACCTGATGATGAAGATGATGATGAACCTGATGATGAAGATGATGATGAACCTGATGATGAACCTGATGATGAACCTGATGATGAACCTGATGATGAACCTGATGATGAAGATGATGATGAACCTGATGATGAACCTGATGATGAACCTGATGATGATGATGATGATGAACCTGATGATGAACCTGATGATGAAGATGATGATGAACCTGATGATGAAGATGATGATGAACCTGATGATGAACCTGATGATGATGAACCTGATGATGAAGATGATGATGAACCTGATGATGAAGATGATGATGAAGATGATGATGAACCTGATGATGAAGATGATGATGAACCTGATGATGAACCTGATGATGAAGATGATGATGAACCTGATGATGAACCTGATGATAAACCTGATGATGAAGATGATGATGAACCTGATGATGAACCTGATGATGAACCTGATGATGAACCTGATGATGAACCTGATGATGAAGATGATGATGAACCTGATGATGAAGATGATGATGAACCTGATGATGAACCTGATGATGAACCTGATGATGAAGATGATGATGAACTTGATGATGAAGATGATGATGAAGATGATGATGGACCTGACGATGAAGATGATGATGAACCTGATGATGAACCTGATGATGAACCTGATGATGAACCTGATGATGAACCTGATGATGAAGATGATGATGAACCTGATGATGAAGATGATGATGAACCTGATGATGATGAAGATGATGATGAACCTGATGATGATGAAGATGATGATGAAGATGATGATGAACCTGATGATGAACCTGATGATGAACCTGATGAACCTGATGATGAACCTGATGATGAACCTGATGATGAACCTGATGATGAAGATGATGATGAACCTGATGATGAACCTGATGATGAACCTGATGATGAACCTGATGATGAAGATGATGATGAACCTGATGATGAAGATGATGATGAACCTGATGATGAACCTGATGATGAAGATGATGATGAACCTGATGATGAACCTGATGATGAACCTGATGATGAAGATGATGATGAACCTGATGATGAACCTGATGATGAACCTGATGATGAACCTGATGATGAAGATGATGATGAACCTGATGATGAACCTGATGATGAACCTGATGATGATGATGATGATGAACCTGATGATGAACCTGATGATGAAGATGATGATGAACCTGATGATGAAGATGATGATGAACCTGATGATGAACCTGATGATGAACCTGATGATGAACCTGATGATGAACCTGATGATGAAGATGATGATGAACCTGATGATGAACCTGATGATGAACCTGATGATGAAGATGATGATGAACCTGATGATGAACCTGATGATGAACCTGATGATGAAGATGATGATGAACCTGATGATGAACCTGATGATGAAGATGATGATGAACCTGATGATGAACCTGATGATGAACCTGATGGTGAACCTGATGATGAACCTGATGATGAAGATGATGATGAACCTGATGATGAACCTGATGATGAAGATGATGATGAACCTGATGATGAACCTGATGATGAACCTGATGATGAACCTGATGATGAAGATGATGATGAACCTGATGATGAACCTGATGATGAACCTGATGATGAAGATGA
Organism: Callionymus lyra; assembly: GCF_982586985.1. Lineage (NCBI taxonomy): Eukaryota > Metazoa > Chordata > Actinopteri > Syngnathiformes > Callionymidae > Callionymus > Callionymus lyra. Next base: position 479,040 of record NC_141823.1, read on the forward strand.
TGATGAACCTGATGATGAACCTGATGATGAACCTGATGATGAAGATGATGATGAACCTGATGATGAACCTGATGATGAAGATGATGATGAACCTGATGATGAACCTGATGATGAAGATGATGATGAACCTGATGATGAACCTGATGATGAACCTGATGATGAAGATGATGATGAACCTGATGATGAACCTGATGATGAACCTGATGATGAAGATGATGATGAACCTGATGATGAACCTGATGATGAAGATGATGATGAACCTGATGATGAACCTGATGATGAACCTGATGATGAAGATGATGATGAACCTGATGATGAACCTGATGATGAACCTGATGATGAAGATGATGATGAACCTGATGATGAACCTGATGATGAACCTGATGATGAACCTGATGATGAACCTGATGATGAACCTGATGATGAAGATGATGATGAACCTGATGATGAACCTGATGATGAACCTGATGATGAACCTGATGATGAACCTGATAATGAACCTGATGATGAAGATGATGATGAACCTGATGATGAACCTGATGATGAAGATGATGATGAACCTGATGATGAACCTGATGATGAACCTGATGATGAACCTGATGATGAACCAGATGATGAACCTGATGATGAACCTGATGAACCTGATGATGAACCAGATGATGAATCTGATGATGAAGATGATGATGAACCAGATGATGAATCTGATGATGAACCTGATGATGAACCTGATGATGAACCTGATGATGAACCTGATGATGAACCTGATGATGAACCTGATGAACCTGATGATGAACCTGATGATGAAGATGATGAACCTGATGAACCTGCTGATGAACCTGATGATGAACCTGATGATGAACCTGATGATGAACCTGATGATGAACCTGATGATGAACCTGATGATGAACCTGATGATGAACCTGATGATGAACCTGATGATGAACCTGATGATGAAGATGATGATGAACCTGATGATGAACCTGATGATGAAGATGATGATGAACCTGATGATGAACCTGATGATGAACCTGATGATGAACCTGATGATGAACCTGATGATGAACCTGATGATGAACCTGATGATGAACCTGATGATGAAGATGATGATGAACCTGATGATGAACCTGATGATGAACCTGATGATGAACCTGATGATGAACCTGATGATGAAGATGATGATGAACCTGATGATGAACCTGATGATGAACCCGATGATGAACCTGATGATGAACCTGATAATGAAGATGATGATGAACCTGATGATGAACCTGATGATGAACCCGATGATGAACCTGATGATGAACCTGATGATGAACCTGATGATGAACCTGATGATGAACCTGATGATGAAGATGATGATGAACCTGATGATGAACCTGATGAACCTGATGATGAACCTGATGATGAACCTGATGATGAACCTGATGAACCTGATGATGAACCTGATGATGAACCTGATGATGAACCTGATGATGAAGATGATGATGAACCTGATGATGAACCTGATGATGAACCTGATGATGAACCTGATGATGAAGATGATGATGAACCTGATGATGAAGATGATGATGAACCTGATGATGAACCTGATGATGAACCTAATGATGAACCTGATGATGAACCTGATGATGATCCTGATGATGAACCTGATGATGAAAATGATGATGAACCTGATGATGAACCTGATGATGAACCTGATGATGAAGATGATGATGAACCTGATGATGAACCTGATGATGAACCTGATGATGAACCTGATGATGAACCTGATAATGAACCTGATGATGAAGATGATGATGAACCTGATGATGAACCTGATGATGAAGATGATGATGAACCTGATGATGAACCTGATGATGAACCAGATGATGAACCTGATGATGAACCTGATGATGAACCTGATGAACCTGGTGATGAACCTGATGAACCTGGTGATGAACCTGATGATGAACCTGATGATGAACCTGATGATGAACCTGATGATGAACCTGATGATGAACCTGATGATGAAGATGATGATGAACCTGATGATGAACCTGATGATGAAGATGATGATGATCCTGATGATGAACCTGATGATGAACCTGATGATGAACCTGATGATGATCCTGATGATGAACCTGATGATGAACCTGATGATGAACCTGATGATGAAGATGATGATGATCCTGATGATGAACCTGATGATGAACCTGATGATGAACCTGATGATGAACCTGATGATGAACCTGATGATGAACCTGATGATGAAGATGATGATGAACCTGATGATGAACCTGATGATGAACCTGATGATGAAGATGATGATGAACCTGATGATGAACCTGATGATGAACCTGATGATGAACCTGATGATGAACCTGATGATGAACCTGATGATGAACCTGATGATGAAGATGATGATGAACCTGATGATGAACCTGATGATGAAGATGATGATGATCCTGATGATGAACCTGATGATGAACCTGATGATGAACCTGATGATGATCCTGATGATGAACCTGATGATGAACCTGATGATGAACCTGATGATGAAGATGATGATGATCCTGATGATGAACCTGATGATGAACCTGATGATGAACCTGATGATGAACCTGATGATGAAGATGATGATGAACCTGATGATGAACCTGATGATGAACCTGATGATGAACCTGATGATGAAGATGATGATGAACCTGATGATGAACCTGATGATGAACCTGATGATGAAGATGATGATGAACCTGATGATGAACCTGATGATGAACCTGATGATGAACCTGATGATGAAGATGATGATGAACCTGATGATGAACCTGATGATGAACCTGATGATGAACCTGATGATGAACCTGATGATGAACCTGATGATGAACCTGATGATGAACCTGATGATTAACCTGATGATGAACCTGATGATGAACCTGATGATGAACCTGATGATGAACCTGACGATGAACCAGATGATGATCCTGATGATGAAGATGATGATGAAGATGATGATGAACCTGATGATGAACCTGATGATGAACCTGATGATGAACCTGACGATGAACCTGACGATGAACCAGATGATGATGAACCTGATGATGAAGATGATGATGAACCTGATGATGAACCTGATGAACCTGATGATGAAGATGATGAACCTGATGAACCTGATGATGAACCTGATGATGAACCTGATGATGAACCTGATGAACCTGATGAACCTGATGATGAACCTGATGATGAACCTGATGATGAAGATGATGATGAACCTGATGATGAACCTGATGATGAACCTGATGATGAACCTGATGATGAAGATGATGATGAACCTGATGATGAAGATGATGATGAACCTGATGATGAACCTGATGATGAACCTGATGATGAACCTGATGATGAACCTGATGATGAACCTGATGATGAACCTGATGATGAACCTGATGATGAACCTGATGATGAACCTGATGATGAAGATGATGATGATCCTGATGATGAACCTGATGATGAAGATGATGAACCTGATGATGAACCTGATGATGAACCTGATGATGAACCTGATGATGAACCTGATGATGAAGATGATGAACCTGATGAACCTGATGATGAACCTGATGATGAACCTGATGATGAACCTGATGAACCTGATGAACCTGATGATGAACCTGATGATGAACCTGATGATGAACCTGATGAACCTGATGAACCTGATGATGAACCTGATGAACCTGATGAACCTGATGATGAACCTGATGATGAACCTGATGATGAACCTGATGATGAACCTGATGATGAACCTGATGATGAACCTGATGATGAAGATGATGATGATCCTGATGATGAACCTGATGATGAACCTGATGATGAACCTGATGATGAACCTGATGATGAAGATGATGAACCTGATGAACCTGATGATGAACCTGATGATGAACCTGATGATGAACCTGATGAACCTGATGAACCTGATGATGAACCTGATGATGAACCTGATGATGAACCTGATGAACCTGATGAACCTGATGATGAACCTGATGATGAACCTGATGATGAACCTGATGAACCTGATGAACCTGATGATGAACCTGATGATGAACCTGATGATGAACCTGATGATGAACCTGATGATGAACCTGATGATGAAGATGATGATGAACCTGATGATGAACCTGATGATGAACCTGATGATGAACCTGATGATGAAGATGATGATGATCCTGATGATGAACCTGATGATGAACCTGATGATGAACCTGATGATGATCCTGATGATGAACCTGATGATGAACCTGATGATGAACCTGATGATGAAGATGATGATGATCCTGATGATGAACCTGATGATGAACCTGATGATGAACCTGATGATGAACCTGATGATGAACCTGATGATGAACCTGATGATGAAGATGATGATGAACCTGATGATGAACCTGATGATGAACCTGATGATGAAGATGATGATGAACCTGATGAACCTGATGAACCTGATGATGAACCTGATGAACCTGATGAACCTGATGATGAACCTGATGATGAACCTGATGATGAACCTGATGATGAACCTGATGATGAACCTGATGATGAACCTGATGATGAAGATGATGATGAACCTGATGATGAACCTGATGATGAACCTGATGATGAACCTGATGATGAACCTGATGATGAAGATGATGAACCTGATGAACCTGATGATGAACCTGATGATGAACCTGATAATGAACCTGATGATGAAGATGATGATGAACCTGATGATGAACCTGATGATGAAGATGATGATGAAGATGATGATGAACCTGATGATGAACCTGATGATGAACCTGATGATGAAGATGATGATGAACCTGATGATGAACCTGATGATGAAGATGATGATGAACCTGATGATGAACCTGATGATGGACCTGATGATGAACCTGATGATGAACCTGATGATGAACCTGATGATGTTGAAGTTAAACTAACTACTGTTGTTGAAGTTAAACTAACTACTGTTGTTGAAGTTAAACAAACTACTGTTGTTGAAGTTAAACTAACTACTGTTGTTGAAGTTAAACTAACTACTGTTGTTGAAGTTAAACTAACTACTGTTGTTGAAGTTAAACAAACTACTGTTGTTGAAGTTAAACTAACTACTGTTGTTGAAGTTAAACTAACTACTGTTGTTGAAGTTTAACTAACTACTGTTCTTGAAGTTAAACTAACTACTGTTGTTGAAGTTAAACTAACTACTGTTGTTGAAGTTAAACTAACTACTGTGACTGAAGTTAAACTAACTACTGTTGTTGAAGTTAAACTAACTACTGTTGTTGAAGTTAAACTAACTACTGTTGCTGAAGTTAAACTAACTACTGTGACTGAAGTTAAACAAACTACTGTTGTTGAAGTTAAACTAACTACTGTTGTTGAAGTTAAACTAACTACTGTTGCTGAAGTTAAACTAACTACTGTTGCTGAAGTTAAACTAACTACTGTTGCTGAAGTTAAACAAACTAATGTTGCTGAAGTTAAACTAATTACTGTTGCTGAAGTTAAACTAACTACTGTTGCTGAAGTTAAACTAACTACTGTTCCTGAAGTTAAACTAACTACTGTTGCTGAACTAACTACTGTTCCTGAAGTTAAACTAACTACTGTTGTTGAAGTTAAGAACTGTTGCTGAACTAACTACTGTTGCTGAAGTGCTGAAGACTATAGAGACTAGACTATAGAGACTTGGCTATAGAGACTAGATTATAGAGACTAGATTATAGAGACTAGATTATAGAGACTAGACTATAGAGACTAGATTATAGAGACTAGACTATAGAGACTAGATTATAGAGACTACACTATAGAGACTAGACTATAGAGACTAGATTATAGAGACTAGACTATACAGACTAGACTATAGAGACTAGATTATAGAGACTAGATTATAGAGACTAGACTATAGAGACTAGACTATAGAGACTAGACTATACAGACAAGACTATACAGACT
>NC_141823.1:490000-497500 GCF_982586985.1 Callionymus lyra
ACACACTCGTGCACACACTCGTAAACACACTCGTAAACACACTCGTGCACACACTCGTGCACACACTCGTACACACACTCGTAAACACACTTGTGCACACACTTGTACACACACTCGTGCACACACTCGTGAACACACTCGTAAAAACACTCGTGCACACACTCGTGCACACACTCGTAAACACACTCATAAACACACTCGTACACACACTCGTACACACACTCGTAAACACACTCGTAAACACACTCGTAAACACACTCATACACACTCGTTAACACACTCGCAAACACACTCGTGCACAAACTCGTAGATACACTCGTGCACACACTCGTAAACACACTCGTACACACACTCGTAAACACATTGTAAACAAACTCGTAAACACACTCGTAAACACACTCGTAAACACACTCGTAAACAAACTCGTGCACAAACTCGTAGATACACTCGTAAACACAGTCGTGCACAAACTCGTAGATACACTCGTAAACACACTCGTAATCACACTCGTACACACACTCGTGCACACACTCGTAAACACACTCATAAACACACACGTGCACACACTCGTACACACACTCGTAAACACACTTGTAAACACACTCGTACACACACTTGTGCACACACTCATAATCACACTCGTACACACACTCCTAAAAACACTCGTAAACACACTCGTACACACACTCGTAAACACACTCGTACACACACTCGTACACACTTGTACACACACTCGTAAACACACTCGTACACACACTCGTGCACACACTCGTACACACACTCGTAAACACACTCGTACACACTCGTAAACACACTCATAAACACACTCGCGCACACACTCGTGCACACACTCGTACACACACTCGTAAACACACTCGTACACACTCGTAAACACACTCGCAAACACACTCGTGCACAAACTCGTAGATACACTCGTGCACACACTCGTAAACACACTCGTACACACACTCGTAAACACATTGTAAACAAACTCGTAAACACACTCGTACACACACTCGTAAACACACTCGTAAACACACTCGTAAACAAACTCGTAAACACACTCGTAAACACACTCGTAAACACACTCGTAAACACACTCGTAAACAAACTCGTGCACAAACTCGTAGATACACTCGTAAACACAGTCGTGCACAAACTCGTAGATACACTCGTAAACACACTCGTAATCACACTCGTACACACACTCGTGCACACACTCGTAAACACACTCATAAACACACACGTGCACACACTTGTGCACACACTCATAATCACACTCGTACACACACTCCTAAAAACACTCGTAAACACACTCGTACACACACTCGTAAACACACTCGTACACACACTCGTACACACTTGTACACACACTCGTAAACACACTCGTACACACACTCGTGCACACACTCGTACACACACTCGTAAACACACTCGTACACACTCGTAAACACACTCATAAACACACTCGCGCACACACTCGTGCACACACTCGTACACACACTCGTAAACACACTCGTACACACTCGTAAACACACTCGCAAACACACTCGTGCACAAACTCGTAGATACACTCGTGCACACACTCGTAAACACACTCGTACACACACTCGTAAACACATTGTAAACAAACTCGTAAACACACTCGTACACACACTCGTAAACACACTCGTAAACACACTCGTAAACAAACTCGTAAACACACTCGTGCACAAACTCGTAAACACACGCGTGCACAAACTCGTAGATACACTCGTAAACACACTCGTAAACACACTCGTAAACACACTCGTAATCACACTCGTACACACACTCGTGCACACACTCGTAAACACACTCATAAACACACACGTGCACACACTCGTACACACACTCGTAAACACACTCGTAAACACACTCGTACACACACTTGTGCACACACTCGTAATCACACTCGTACACACACTCCTAAACACACCCGTGCACACACTCGTACACACACTCGTAAACACACTCGTACACACACTCCTAAACACACTCGTACACACTTGTACACACACTCGTAAACACACTCGTACACACACTCGTGCACACACTCGTACACACACTCGTAAACACACTCGTACACACTCGTAAACACACTCATAAACACACTCGTGCACACACTCGTACACACACTCGTGCAAACACTCGTACACACACTCACATAAACACACACACACAAAATAAATCACTGCAGAAAAAAAATCAATAAAAGTTGATTCTAAATGTTCTTGTCGGAAGATTCTGGATGTTTGTGTGTTTAGTGTAGTTGTGTGTAGTTGTGTGTAGTTCACACACCTGAGTCTGTAGCACGAGTCCCTGCTCGAGATGAGATTGATTTTTCGGCAAACTCAAGCTCGGTGTCGGGGGTGCAGGTGTGTCGGGGAGCAAGTAATATACATATATATATATACAGTATATATATATACATATATATATATATATATATATATATATATATATATATATATATATATATATATATATATATATATATATATATATATATAATATAATATATATATATATAATATATAGTAATATAATTCTCTTGTGTCTCCTGCTCCTCAAATCATATCTTCTGTGAAGCTGACAGCAATGCATTGTTGAGGTTTTTACTGACAAAATTAAATTGATCAAAGAGAAAATCTCTCCCCTTTGTGTGGAACCCCTACTGTCTCTGAGCCCCTCTCCTCCTCTTGGTCCTCCTTCACTGCTGTATCTTTGGGTGATATTTCGGCACTAGTGAACAAGATGAAACCCTCCTCCTTTCCACAGGGGTTTTTAATGCATTTAAACCATTGTGGAGCCTCTGCTCAAAAAACCAGGCTTAGACCCAACTGACCTCAGTAATTTCAGGCCTATTTCTAATCTTCATTCTTGTCCAAGATCTTGGAGAAGGTTGTGTCTGAGCAGCTGTTCCTGGATCAGAGCGACATCCATGAGAAGTTTCAGTCTGGCTTCCATAAACATCTACGGAGACAGTCTTACTGAAAGTGTCCAGTGACATCATGATGTTCTGGTTCTCTTGGATCTGTCCTCAGCCTTTGACACAGTTGAACCAGATCCTGCTGAGAAGACTGAGGGATGAAGACTGTCTGGGTCTGTGTTAGAATGGTTCTCATCTTACCTTTCTGGGCGCAGTTTTAGTGTATCTGCCAATCAAATGAGGTCTGAATCGGCAGATCTGTTGTGTGGAGTCCCTCAAGCTTCTGTTCTGGGTCCTTTATTGTTTTTGCTGTACTTGATTCCCCTCGGTAAAATCATTCAGAGATTTCCAGATGTTTCTTATCACATTTTTGCTGATGACATCCAGCTCTACTGCTCTGTTGATCCAACTGAGCCCCAGAGGCTGAACTTGGTCAATTGTTGCTAGAAATCAAACAATGAGTGAAAACACTTTACAGCTAAATGTGGACAAAACTGAAACTCTGGTGATTGTTGATGATAAGATTCCAGGGTTGAGTCAGTACTTGAGTGACTTATGTCAGTCTGTCAAACTGAGCCTGAGAAACCTGGGTGTTGTATTTGATAAAGACATGTCTCTTGTTCAACTCTGTAGAAAACTGACCAGAAACAGTTTCCTTCAACTGAGAAAAATCTCTAAACTTAGAAAAATGTTGTCGGAACATGATCTGGATCTTATAATCCATGTGTTTGTTTCTTCTCGTCTGGACTATTGTAACAGTTTGTTTTCATGTCTTAACAAGAAGGATCGTCTCGTCTGCAGTTGATTCAGAACTCTGAGCCGCTCTAGTAGAAGAACTCACATTTCTCCTTCAAACTCTTCACTGGCTTCCAGTTTCTTTCAGGATCAACTTTAAAATTCTGGTTCTTACTTTCAGATCTATTCATGGTCAGACCTTCATGATCTGATCCAGCCTTACACCCCAGCTCGGGCTCTGAGGTCTGTGGATCAGAATCTACTTATGGTTCCTCTCACACGGTTCAGGACCAGAGGAGAGAAATATTTTCAGGCTGTTGCTCCTAAGCTTTGGAACGATCTTCTCGCTCTTTGTGCTTGATGGATCTACTGACTCCTTTAAGAAACATCTGTGTTTGATGATCTACTGACTCCTTTAAGAAACATCTGTGTTTGATGATCTACTGACTCCTTTAAGAAACATCTGTGTTTGATGATCTACTGACTCCTTTAAGAAACATCTGTGTTTGATGATCTACTGACTCCTTCAAGAAACATCTGTGTTTGATGATCTACTGACTCCTTTAAGAAACATCTGTGTTTGATGATCTACTGACTCCTTTAAGAAACATCTGTGTTTGATGATCTACTGACTCCTTTAAGAAACATCTGTGTTTGATGATCTACTGACTCCTTTAAGAAACATCTGTGTTTGATGATCTACTGACTCCTTCAAGAAACATCTGTGTTTGATGATCTACTGACTCCTTTAAGAAACATCTGTGTTTGATGATCTACTGACTCCTTTAAGAAACATCTGTGTTTGATGATCTACTGACTCCTTTAAGAAACATCTGTGTTTGATGATCTACTGACTCCTTCAAGAAACATCTGTGTTTGATGATCTACTGACTCCTTTAAGAAACATCTGTGTTTGATGATCTACTGACTCCTTCAAGAAACATCTGTGTTTGATGATCTACTGACTCCTTTAAGAAACATCTGTGTTTGATGATCTACTGACTCCTTCAAGAAACATCTGTGTTTGATGATCTACTGACTCCTTTAAGAAACATCTGTGTTTGATGATCTACTGACTCCTTTAAGAAACATCTGTGTTTGATGATCTACTGACTCCTTCAAGAAACATGTGTGTTTGATGATCTACTGACTCCTTCAAGAAACATCTGTGTTTGATGATCTACTGACTCCTTCAAGAAACATGTGTGTTTGATGATCTACTGACTCCTTCAAGAAACATCTGTGTGTTTGATGATCTACTGACTCCTTCAAGAAACATCTGTGTTTGATGATCTACTGACTCCTTCAAGAAACATGTGTGTTTGATGATCTACTGACTCCTTCAAGAAACATGTGTGTTTGATGATCTACTGACTCCTTCAAGAAACATCTGTGTTTGATGATCTACTGACTCCTTCAAGAAACATCTGTGTTTGATGATCTACTGACTCCTTCAAGAAACATCTGTGTTTGATGATCTACTGACTCCTTCAAGAAACATCTGTGTTTGATGATCTACTGACTCCTTCAAGAAACATCTGTGTTTGATGATCTACTGACTCCTTTAAGAAACATCTGTGTTTGATGATCTACTGACTCCTTCAAGAAACATCTGTGTTTGATGATCTACTGACTCCTTCAAGAAACATCTGTGTTTGATGATCTACTGACTCCTTCAAGAAACATCTGTGTGTTTGATGATCTACTGACTCCTTCAAGAAACATCTGTGTTTGATGATCTACTGACTCCTTCAAGAAACATCTGTGTTTGATGATCTACTGACTCCTTCAAGAAACATGTGTGTTTGATGATCTACTGACTCCTTCAAGAAACATCTGTGTTTGATGATCTACTGACTCCTTCAAGAAACATCTGTGTTTGATGATCTACTGACTCCTTCAAGAAACATGTGTGTTTGATGATCTACTGACTCCTTCAAGAAACATCTGTGTTTGATGATCTACTGACTCCTTTAAGAAACACCTTAAGACGTTTCTATTTGTTCAGGCTTTTCCTTGATTTCCTGGAACTCCTGTGTTGTTCTCAGTATTATCTTGATCTTTAAAATATATATTTTATTGAATATTGTTTTGATTGTTTAAGCGCTTTGTGAACCTGGTCTGGAAAGCGCTATTTAAATAAATATTACTTAATTCCTTACTTACTAATAAAAAACTATTGACTTTCCTGCGACTGTACTCGCCTGAAAGAGTCGCCGCAGCCTCGTCCGACATGAAAGCAGCTCCATTAATATCACTTACTTCACCAGAAACATTGTCAGGAGCATCGCCTGCGCAAGAATTACATTAGTGTTTGAGTGTCTTGAAGATCTAGCTGCTGCAGCAACATCTGGAGAGACACTAACACAATTGGTTACACTAGAACATCTGGAGTGACACTAACACACTTGGTTACACTAGAACATCTGGAGTGACACTAACACACTTGGTTACACCAGAACATCTGGAGTGACACTAACACAATTGGTTACACTAGAACATCTGGAGTGACACTAACACACTTGTTTAACTAGAACATCTGGAGTGACACTAACACAATTGGTTACACTAGAACATCTGGAGTGACACTAACACACTTGGTTACACCAGAACATCTGGAGTGACACTAACACAATTGGTTACACTAGAACATCTGGAGTGACACTAACACACCTGGTTACACTCGAACATCTGGAGTGACACTAACACACCTGGTTACACTAGAACATCTGGAGTGACACTAACACACCTGGTTACACTCGAACATCTGGAGTGACACTAACACACTTGGTTACACTCGAACATCTGGAGAGACACTAACACAATTGGTTACACTAGAACATCTGGAGTGACACTAACACACTTGGTTACACTAGAACATCTGGAGTGACACTAACACACTTGGTTACACCAGAACATCTGGAGTGACACTAACACAATTGGTTACACTAGAACATCTGGAGTGACACTAACACAATTGGTTACACTAGAACATCTGGAGTGACACTAACACACTTGGTTAAACTCGAACATCTGGAGTGACACTAACACAATTGGTTACACTAGAACATCTGGAGTGACACTAACACACTTGGTTAAACTCGAACATCTGGAGTGACACTAACACAATTGGTTACACTAGAACATCTGGAGTGACACTAACACACTTGGTTACACTAGAACATCTGGAGTGACACTAACACAATTGGTTACACTAGAACATCTGGAGTGACACTAACACACTTGTTTAACTAGAACATCTGGAGTGACACTAACACAATTGGTTACACTAGAACATCTGGAGTGACACTAACACACTTGGTTACACCAGAACATCTGGAGTGACACTAACACAATTGGTTACACTAGAACATCTGGAGTGACACTAACACACCTGGTTACACTCGAACATCTGGAGTGACACTAACACACCTGGTTACACTAGAACATCTGGAGTGACACTAACACACCTGGTTACACTCGAACATCTGGAGTGACACTAACACACTTGGTTACACTCGAACATCTGGAGAGACACTAACACAATTGGTTACACTAGAACATCTGGAGTGACACTAACACACTTGGTTACACTAGAACATCTGGAGTGACACTAACAAACTTGGTTACACCAGAACATCTGGAGTGACACTAACACAATTGGTTACACTAGAACATCTGGAGTGACACTAACACAATTGGTTACACTAGAACATCTGGAGTGACACTAACACACTTGGTTAAACTCGAACATCTGGAGTGACACTAACACAATTGGTTACACTAGAACATCTGGAGTGACACTAACACACTTG
>NC_141823.1:502500-505000 GCF_982586985.1 Callionymus lyra
GGTGCAGGACATGTATGTTAGACTGGTGCAGGACATGTATGATAGACTGGTGAAGGACATGTGTGTTAGACTGGTGCAGGACATGTATGATAGACTGGTGCAGGACATGTATGATAGACTGGTGCAGGACATGTATGTTAGACTGGTGCAGGACATGTATGATAGACTGGTGCAGGACATGTATGATAGACTGGTGCAGGACATGTATGATAGACTGGTGCAGGACATGTATGTTAGACTGGTGCAGGACATGTATGTTAGACTGGTGCAGGACATGTATGATAGACTGGTGCAGGACATGTATGATAGACTGGTGCAGGACATGTATGTTAGACTGGTGCAGGACATGTATGTTAGACTGGTGCAGGACATGTATGATAGACTGGTGCAGGACATGTATGTTAGACTGGTGCAGGACATGTATGTTAGACTGGTGCAGGACATGTATGTTAGACTGGTGCAGGACATGTATGATAGACTGGTGCAGGACATGTATGATAGACTGGTGAAGGACATGTATGATAGAATGTTAGACTGGTGCAGGACATGTATGATAGACTGGTGCAGGACATGTATGATAGACTGGTGCAGGACATGTATGATAGACTGGTGCAGGACATGTATGTTAGACTGGTGCAGGACATGTATGATAGACTGGTGCAGGACATGTATGATAGACTGGTGCAGGACATGTATGTTAGACTGGTGCAGGACATGTATGATAGACTGGTGCAGGACATGTATGATAGACTGGTGCAGGACATATATGATAGACTGGTGCAGGACATGTATGTGAGACTGGTGCAGGACATGTATGATAGACTGGTGCAGGACATGTATGTTAGACTGGTGCAGGACATGTATGTGAGACAGCTGTGATTTGTAGCTGTAGGTGTGACAGAGAAGTTCAAGGTGGAGGTTGGACTACATCAGGGTTCAGCTCTGAGGTGGTGAGACAGGAAGGAAGATGATGTTTGCAGATGACATTGTGATCTGTGGTGAGAGCAGGTGGAGATATGCTCTAGTAAGGAGAGGAATGAAGGTGAGTCGCAGCAAGACAGAATACATGTGTGTGAATGAGAGGAACCCAAGAAGAACCATGAGGCTATAGGGAGATGAAGGTGGATTTTAAGTATTTAGGGTCAACAGTCCAGAGCATGGAGATCGTGGAAAAGAGGAGAAGAAACTTGTTCAAGCTGGTGGAATGTGTGGAGAAAAGTGTCTTGTGTGATAAAAGAGTATCAGACAGAATGAAAGATCTACAAGACAGTGGTGAAACCAGCCATGATCTATGGTCTAGAGACGGTGAGGAAAAAGAAGCAGAGCTGGAGGTAGATGAAGATGTTCAGGTTCTCTTTGGGACCAAGATGGATCAGGAATGAGTCGATCAGAGGAAGATGTTGGATGTTCTGGAGATAAGGTCAGAGAGAATGAGATCATGTACAGAGATAGTGAGGATGTTGGTAGAAGATGCTGGGGTTGGAAGTGTCAGAGAGGAGGTCTAGATGAAGAACAAAGAACTGATGTCACAGTGATGTCACAGTGATGTCACACTGATGTCACACTGATGTCACACTGATGTCACACTGATGTCACACTGATGTCACACTGATGTCACAGTGATGTCACACTGATGTCACAGTGATGTCACACTGATGTCACACTGATGTCACAGTGATGTCACACTGATGTCACACTGATGTCACAGTGATGTCACAGTGATGTCACACTGATGTCACACTGATGTCACACTGATGTCACAGTGATGTCACACTGATGTCACACTGATGTCACAGTGATGTCACACTGATGTCACAGTGATGTCACACTGATGTCACACTGATGTCACACTGATGTCACACTGATGTCACACTGATGTCACACTGATGTCACAGTGATGTCACACTGATGTCACAGTGATGTCACAGTGATGTCACACTGATGTCACACTGATGTCACACTGATGTCACACTGATGTCACACTGATGTCACACTGATGTCACAGTGATGTCACACTGATGTCACAGTGATGTCACACTGATGTCACACTGATGTCACAGTGATGTCACACTGATGTCACACTGATGTCACACTGATGTCACACTGATGTCACACTGATGTCACACTGATGTCACACTGATGTCACACTGATGTCACACTGATGTCACACTGATGTCACAGTGATGTCACAGTGATGTCACACTGATGTCACACTGATGTCACACTGATGTCACACTGATGTCACACTGATGTCACAGTGATGTCACACTGATGTCACAGTGATGTCACACTGATGTCACAGTGATGTCACACTGATGTCACACTGATGTCACACTGATGTCACACTGATGTCACAGTGATGTCACACTGATGTCACACTGATGTCACACTGATGTCACACTGATGTCACACTGATGTCACAGTGATGTCACAGTGATGTCACACTGATGTCACACTGATGTCACACTGATGTCACAGTGATGTCACACTGATGTCACAC
>NC_141823.1:510000-552500 GCF_982586985.1 Callionymus lyra
TAGCTGCTGATCTTCTCGTTCATCTTGTAGCTGCTGATCTTCTAGTTCATCTTGTAGCTGCTGATCTTCTCGTTCATCTTGTAGCTGCTGATCTTCTAGTTCATCTTGTAGCTGCTGATCTTCTAGTTCATCTTGTAGCTGCTGATCTTCTCGTTCATCTTGTAGCTGCTGATCTTCTCGTTCATCTTGTAGCTGCTGATCTTCTCCTTCATCTTGTAGCTGCTGATCTTCTCGTTCATCTTGTAGCTGCTGATCTTCTCGTTCATCTTGTAGCTGCTGATCTTCTAGTTCATCTTGTAGCTGCTGATCTTCTCGTTCATCTTGTAGCTACTGATCTTCTCGTTCATCTTGTAGCTGCTGATCTTCTAGTTCATCTTGTAGCTGCTGATCTTCTCGTTCATCTTGTAGCTGCTGATCTTCTAGTTCATCTTGTAGCTGCTGATCTTCTCGTTCATCTTGTAGCTACTGATCTTCTCGTTCATCTTGTAGCTGCTGATCTTCTAGTTCATCTTGTAGCTGCTGATCTTCTCGTTCATCTTGTAGCTGCTGATCTTCTCCTTCATCTTGTAGCTGCTGATCTTCTCCTTCATCTTGTAGCTGCTGATCTTCTCCTTCTTGTAGCTGCTGATCTTCTCATTCATCTTGTAGCTGCTGATCTTCTCCTTCTTGTAGCTGCTGATCTTCTCCTTCTTGTAGCTGCTGATCTTCTCGTTCATCTTGTAGCTGCTGATCTACTCGTTCATCTTGTAGCTGCTGATCTTCTCCTTCATCTTGTAGCTGCTGATCTTCTCGTTCATCTTGTAGCTGCTGATCTTCTAGTTCATCTTGAAGCTGCTGAACTTCTCGTTCGTCTTGTAGCTGCTGATCTTCTCGTTCATCTTGTAGCTGCTGATCTTCTCCTTCTTGTAGCTGCTGATCTTCTCGTTCATCTTGTAGTTGCTGATCTTCTCCTTCTTGTAGCTGCTGATATTCTAGTTCATCTTGTAGCTGCTGATCTTCTCCTTCTTGTAGCTGCTGATCTCGTTCATCCTGTAGCTGCTTATCTTCTCGTTCATCTTGTAGCTGCTGATCTTCTCCTTCATCTTGTAGCTGCTGATCTTCTAGTTCATCTTGTAGCTGCTGATCTTCTCGTTCATCTTGTAGCTGCTGATCTTCTCCTTCTTGTAGCTGCTGATCTTCTCGTTCATCTTGTAGCTGCTGATCTTCTCGTTCATCTTGTAGCTGCTGATCTTCTCCTTCTTGTAGCTGCTGATCTCATTAATCTTGTAGCTGCTGATCTTCTCGTTCCTCTTGGAGCTGCTGATCTTCTCCCTTTGTAGCTGCTGATCTTCTCGTTCATCTTGTAGCTGCTGATCTTCTCCTTCTTGTAGCTGCAGATCTTCTTCTTCATCTTGTAGCTGCTGATCTTCTCGTTCATCTTGTAGCTGCTGATCTTCTCGTTCATCTTGTAGCTGCTGATCTTCTCGTTCATCTTGTAGCTGCTGATCTTCTCATTCATCTTGTAGCTGCTGATCTTCTTCTTCATCTTGTAGCTGCTGATCTTCTCCTTCTTGTAGCTGCTGATCGTCTCGTTCATCTTGTAGCTGCTGATCTTCTCCTTCTTGTAGCTGCTGATCTTATCCTTCATCTTGTAGCTGCTGATCTTCTAGTTCATCTTGTAGCTGCTGATCTTCTCCTTCATCTTGTAGCTGCTGATCTTCTCGTTCATCTTGTAGCTGCTGATCTTCTCCTTCTTGTAGCTGCTGATCGTCTCGTTCATCTTGTAGCTGCTGATCTTCTCCTTCTTGTAGCTGCTGATCTTCTCGTTCATCTTGTAGCTGCTGATCTTCTCATTCATCTTGTAGCTGCTAATCTTCTAGTTAATCTTGTAGCTGCTGATCTTCTCGTTCATCTTGTAGCTGCTGATCTTCTCCTTTTTGTAGCTGCTGATCTTCTCGTTCATCTTGTAGCTGCTGATTTTCTCCTTCTTGTAGCTGCTGATCTTCTAGTTCATCTTGTAGCTGCTGATCTTCTCGTTCATCTTGTAGCTGCTGATCTTCTCCTTCTTGTAGCTGCTGATCTTATCGTTCATCTTGTAGCTGCTGATCTTCTAGTTCATCTTGTAGCTGCTGATCTTCTACTTCATCTTGTAGCTGCTGATCTTCTCGTTCATCTTGTAGCTGCTGATCTTCTCCTTCTTGTAGCTGCTGATCGTCTCGTTCATCTTGTAGCTGCTGATCTTCTCCTTCTTGTAGCTGCTGATCTTCTCGTTCATCTTGTAGCTGCTGATCTTCTCATTCATCTTGTAGCTGCTAATCTTCTAGTTAATCTTGTAGCTGCTGATCTTCTCCTTCTTGTAGCTGCTGATCTTCTTGTTCATCTTGTAGCTGCTGATCTTCTCCTTCTTGTAGCTGCTGATCTCATTAATCTTGTAGCTGCTGATCTTCTCGTTCCTCTTGTAGCTGCTGCTCTTCTCCCTTTGTAGCTGCTGATCTTCTCGTTCATCTAGTAGCTGCTGATCTTCTCCTTCTTGTACCTGCAGATCTTCTTCTTCATCTTGTAGCTGCTGATCTTCTCGTTCATCTTGTAGCTGCTGATCTTCTCCTTCTTGTAGCTGCTGATCTCGTTCATCTTGTAGCTGCTTAACTTCTCGTTGATCTTGTAGCTGCTGATCTTCTCCTTCATCTTGTAGCTGCTGATCTTCTCGTTCATCTTGTAGCTGCTGATCTTCTCGTTCATCTTGTAGCTGCTGATCTTCTCATTCATCTTGTAGCTGCTGATCTTCTTCTTCATCTTGTAGCTGCTGATCTTCTCCTTCTTGTAGCTGCTGATCGTCTCGTTCATCTTGTAGCTGCTGATCTTCTCCTTCTTGTAGCTGCTGATCTTCTCGTTCATCTTGTAGCTGCTGATCTTCTCCTTCATCTTGTAGCTGCTGATCTTCTCCTTCATCTTGTAGCTGCTGATCTTCTCGTTCATCTTGTAGCTGCTGATCTTCTCGTTCATCTTGTAGCTGCTGATCTTCTCGTTCATCTTGTAGCTGCTGATCTTCTCCTTCTTGTAGCTGCAGATCTTCTTCTTCATCTTGTAGCTGCTGATCTTCTCCTTCTTGTAGCTGCTGATCTTATCCTTCATCTTGTAGCTGCTGATCTTCTCCTTCTTGTAGCTGCTGATCGTCTCGTTCATCTTGTAGCTGCTGATCTTCTCCTTCTTGTAGCTGCTGATCTTCTCGTTCATCTTGTAGCTGCTGATCTTCACCTTTTTCTTGTAGCTGCTGATCTTCTCCTTTTTCTTGTAGCTGCTGATCTTCTCCTTCATCTTGTAGCTGCTGATCTTCTCATTCATCTTGTAGCTGCTGATATTCTCCTTCATCTTGTAGCTGCTGATCTTCTCCTTCATCTTGTAGCTGCTGATCTTCTCGTTCATCTTGTAGCTGCTGATCCTCTCCTTCTTGTAGCTGCTGATCTTCTCGTTCATCTTGTAGCTGCTGATCTTCTCGTTCATCTTGTAGCTGCTGATCTTCTCCTTCATCTTGTAGCTGCTGATCTTCTCCTTCATCTTGTAGCTGCTGATCTTCTCGTTCATCTTGTAGCTGCTGATCTTCTCCTTCATCTTGTAGCTGCTCATCTTCTCGTTAATCTTGTAGCTGCTGATCTACTCCTTCATCTTGTAGCTGCTGATCTTCTTGTTCATCTTGTAGCTGTTGATCTTCTCCTTCTTGTAGCTGCTGATCTTCTCGTTAATCTTGAAGCTGCTGATCTTCTCCTTCATCTTGTAGCTGCTGATCTTCTCGTTCATCTTGTAGCTGCTGATCTTCTCGTTCATCTTGTAGCTGCTGATCTTCTCCTTCATCTTGTAGCTGCTGATCTTCTCGTTCATCTTGTAGCTGCTGATCTTCTCCTTCTTGTAGCTGCTGATCTTCTCGTTCATCTTGTAGCTGCTGAACTTCTCCTTCTTGTAGCTGCTGATCTTCTCCTTCATCTTGTAGCTGCTGATCTTCTTCTTCATCTTGTAGCTGCTGATCTTCTCCTTCTTGTAGCTGCTGATCGTCTCGTTCATCTTGTAGCTGCTGATCTTCTCCTTCTTGTAGCTGCTGATCTTATCCTTCATCTTGTAGCTGCTGATCTTCTCCTTCATCTTGTAGCTGCTGATCTTCTCGTTCATCTTGTAGCTCCTGATCTTCTCCTTCTTGTAGCTGCTGATCGTCTCGTTCATCTTGTAGCTGCTGATCTTCTCCTTCTTGTAGCTGTTGATCTTCTCGTTCATCTTGTAGCTGCTGATCTTCACCTTTTTCTTGTAGCTGCTGATCTTCTCCTTTTTCTTGTAGCTGCTGATCTTCTCCTTCATCTTGTAGCTGCTGATCTTCTCATTCATCTTGTAGCTGCTGATATTCTCCTTCATCTTGTAGCTGCTGATCTTCTCCTTCATCTTGCAGGTGCTGATCTTCACCTTTTTCTTGTAGCTGCTGATCTTCTCCTTCATCTTGTAGCTGCTGATCTTCTCATTCATCTTGTAGCTGCTGATATTCTCCTTCATCTTGTAGCTGCTGATCTTCTCGTTCATCTTGTAGTTGCTGATCTTCTCGTTCATCTTGTAGCTGCTGATCCTCTCCTTCTTGTAGCTGCTGATCTTCTCGTTCATCTTGTAGCTGCTGATCATCTCCTTCTTGTAGCTGCTGATCTTCTCGTTCATCTTGTAGCTGCTGATCTTCTCCTTCATCTTGTAGCTGCTGATCTTCTCGTTCATCTTGTAGCTGCTGATATTCTCCTTCATCTTGTAGCTGCTGATCTTCTCCTTCATCTTGTAGCTGCTGATCTTCTCCTTCATCTTGTAGCTGCTGATCTTCTCCTTCATCTTGTAGCTGCTGATCTTCTTGTTCATCTTGTAGCTGTTGATCTTCTCCTTCTTGTAGCTGCTGATCTTCTCGTTAATCTTGAAGCTGCTGATCTTCTCGTTCATCTTGTAGCTGCTGATCTTCTCCTTCTTGTAGCTGCTGATCTTCTCGTTCATCTTGTAGCTGCTGAATTTCTCCTTCTTGTAGCTGCTGATCTTCTAGTTCATCTTGTAGCTGCTGATCTTCTCGTTCATCTTGTAGCTGCTGATCTTCTCCTTCTTGTAGCTGGTGATCTTCTCGTTCATCTTGTAGCTGCTGATCTTCTCCTTCTTGTAGCTGCTGATCTTCTCCTTCATCTTGTAGCTGCTGATCTTCTTCTTCATCTTGTAGCTGCTGATCTTCTCCTTCTTGTAGCTGCTGATCTTCTCGTTCATCTTGTAGCTGCTGATCTTCTCCTTCTTGTAGATGCTGATCTTCTCGTTCATCTTGTAGCTGCTGATTTTCTCCTTCTTGTAGCGGCTGATCTTCTAGTTCATCTTGTACCTGCTGATCTTCTCGTTCATCTTGTAGCTGCTGATCTTCTCCTTCTTGTAGCTGCTGATATTCTCCTTCATCTTGTAGCTGCTGATCTTCTCCTTCATCTTGTAGCTGCTGATCTTCTCCTTCATCTTGTAGCTGCTGATCTTCTCGTTAATCTTGTAGCTGCTGATCTTCTCCTTCATCTTGTAGCTGCTGATCTTCTTGTTCATCTTGTAGCTGTTGATCTTCTCCTTCTTGTAGCTGCTGATCTTCTCGTTAATCTTGAAGCTGCTGATCTTCTCGTTCATCTTGTAGCTGCTGATCTTCTCCTTCTTGTAGCTGCTGATCTTCTCGTTCATCTTGTAGCTGCTGAATTTCTCCTTCTTGTAGCTGCTGATCTTCTAGTTCATCTTGTAGCTGCTGATCTTCTCGTTCATCTTGTAGCTGCTGATCTTCTCCTTCTTGTAGCTGCTGATCTTCTCGTTCATCTTGTAGCTGCTGATCTTCTCCTTCTTGTAGCTGCTGATCTTCTCCTTCATCTTGTAGCTGCTGATCTTCTTCTTCATCTTGTAGCTGCTGATCTTCTCCTTCTTGTAGCTGCTGATCTTCTCGTTCATCTTGTAGCTGCTGATCTTCTCCTTCTTGTAGATGCTGATCTTCTCGTTCATCTTGTAGCTGCTGATTTTCTCCTTCTTGTAGCGGCTGATCTTCTAGTTCATCTTGTACCTGCTGATCTTCTCGTTCATCTTGTAGCTGCTGATCTTCTCCTTCTTGTAGCTGCTGATCTTCTCGTTCATCTTGTAGCTGCTGATCTTCTCCTTCTTGTAGCTGCTGATCTTCTCCTTCATCTTGTAGCTGCTGATCTTCTCATTCATCTTGTAGCTGCTGATATTCTCCTTCATCTTGTAGCTGCTGATCTTCTCCTTCATCTTGTAGCTGCTGATCTTCTCGTTCATCTTGTAGCTGCTGATATTCTCCTTCATCTTGTAGCTGCTGATCTTCTCGTTCATCTTGTAGCTGCTGATCTTCTCGTTCATCTTTTAGCTGCTGATCTTCTCATTCATCTTGTAGCTGCTGATCTTCTCGTTCATCTTGTAGCTGCTGATCTTCTCCTTCATCTTGTAGCTGCTGATCTTCTCGTTCATCTTGTAGCTGCTGATCTTCACCTTTTTCTTGTAGCTGCTGATCTTCTCCTCCATCTTGTAGCTGCTGATCTTCTCCTTCTTGTAGCTGCTGATCTTATCCTTCATCTTGTAGCTGCTGATCTTCTCCTTCTTGTAGCTGCTGATCTTATCCTTCATCTTGTAGCTGCTGATCTTCTCGTTCATCTTGTAGCTGCTGATCCTCTCCTTCTTGTAGCTGCTGATCTTCTCGTTCATCTTGTAGCTGCTGATCTTCTCCTTCATCTTGTAGCTGCTGATCTTCTCCTTCATCTTGTAGCTGCTGATCTTCTCGTTCATCTTGTAGCTGCTGATCTTCTCGTTCATCTTGTAGCTGCTGATCTTCTCCTTCATCTTGTAGCTGCTGATCTTCTCATTCATCTTGTAGCTGCTGATCTTCTCCTTCATCTTGTAGCTGCTGATCTTCTTGTTCATCTTGTAGCTGTTGATCTTCTCCTTCTTGTAGCTGCTGATCTTCTCGTTAATCTTGAAGCTGCTGATCTTCTCGTTCATCTTGTAGCTGCTGATCTTCTCCTTCTTGTAGCTGCTGATCTTCTCGTTCATCTTGTAGCTGCTGATTTTCTCCTTCTTGTAGCGGCTGATCTTCTAGTTCATCTTGTAGCTGCTGATCTTCTCGTTCATCTTGTAGCTGCTGATCTTCTCCTTCTTGTAGCTGCTGATCTTCTCGTTCATCTTGTAGCTGCTGATCTTCTCCTTCTTGTAGCTGCTGATCTTCTCCTTCATCTTGTAGCTGCTGATCTTCTCATTCATCTTGTAGCTGCTGATATTCTCCTTCATCTTGTAGCTGCTGATCTTCTCCTTCATCTTGTAGCTGCTGATCTTCTCGTTCATCTTGTAGCTGCTGATATTCTCCTTCATCTTGTAGCTGCTGATCTTCTCGTTCATCTTGTAGCTGCTGATCTTCTCGTTCATCTTTTAGCTGCTGATCTTCTCATTCATCTTGTAGCTGCTGATCTTCTCGTTCATCTTGTAGCTGCTGATCTTCTCCTTCATCTTGTAGCTGCTGATCTTCTCGTTCATCTTGTAGCTGCTGATCTTCTCGTTCATCTTGTAGCTGCTGATCTTCTCCTTCTTGTAGCTGCTGATCTTCTCGTTCATCTTGTAGCTGCTGATCTTCTCCTTCATCTTGTAGCTGCTGATCTTCTCCTTCATCTTGTAGCTGCTGATCTTCTCGTTCATCTTGTAGCTGCTGATCTTCTCGTTCATCTTGTAGCTGCTGATCTTCTCCTTCATCTTGTAGCTGCTGATCTTCTTGTTCATCTTGTAGCTGTTGATCTTCTCCTTCTTGTAGCTGCTGATCTTCTCGTTAATCTTGAAGCTGCTGATCTTCTCGTTCATCTTGTAGCTGCTGATCTTCTCCTTCTTGTAGCTGCTGATCTTCTCGTTCATCTTGTAGCTGCTGATTTTCTCCTTCTTGTAGCTGCTGATCTTCTAGTTCATCTTGTAGCTGCTGATCTTCTCGTTCATCTTGTAGCTGCTGATCTTCTCCTTCTTGTAGCTGCTGATCTTCTCGTTCATCTTGTAGCTGCTGATCTTCTCCTTCTTGTAGCTGCTGATCTTCTCCTTCATCTTGTAGCTGCTGATCTTCTCATTCATCTTGTAGCTGCTGATATTCTCCTTCATCTTGTAGCTGCTGATCTTCTCCTTCATCTTGTAGCTGCTGATCTTCTCGTTCATCTTGTAGCTGCTGATCTTCACCTTTTTCTTGTAGCTGCTGATCTTCTCCTTTTTCTTGTAGCTGCTGATCTTCTCCTCCATCTTGTAGCTGCTGATCTTCTCCTTCATCTTGTAGCTGCTGATCTTCTCCTTCATCTTGTAGCTGCTGATCTTCTCGTTCATCTTGTAGCTGCTGATCTTCTCCTTCATCTTGTAGCTGCTGATCTTCTTGTTCATCTTGTAGCTGCTGATCTTCTCCTTCTTGTAGCTGCTGATCTTCTCGTTAATCTTGTAGCTGCTGATCTTCTCGTTCATCTTGTAGCTGCTGATCTTCTCCTTCTTGTAGCTGCTGATCTTCTCGTTCATCTTGTAGCTGCTGATCTTCTACTTCTTGTAGCTGCTGATCTTCTCCTTCATCTTGTAGCTGCTGATCTTCTCCTTCATCTTGTAGCTGCTGATCTTCTCCTTGATCTTGTAGCTGCTGATCTTCTCCTTCATCTTGTAGCTGCTGATCTTCTCGTTCATCTTGTAGCTGCTGATCTTCTCATTCATCTTGTAGCTGCTGATCTTCTCGTTCATCTTGTAGCTGCTGATCTTCTTGTTCATCTTGTAGCTGCTGATCTTCTTGTTCATCTTGTAGCTGCTGATCTTCTCCTTCTTGTAGCTGCTGATCTTCTAGTTCATCTTGTAGCTGCTGATCTTCTCCTTCTTGTAGCTGCTGATCTTCTTGTTCATCTTGTAGCTGCTGATCTTCTCCTTCTTGTAGCTGCTGATCTTCTCCTTCTTGTAGCTGCTGATCTTCTCGTTCATCTTGTAGCTGCTGATCTTCTCCTTCTTGTAGCTGTTGATCTTCTCGTTCATCTTGTAGCTGCTGATCTTCACCTTTTTCTTGTAGCTGCTGATCTTCTCCTTTTTCTTGTAGCTGCTGATCTTCTCCTTCATCTTGTAGCTGCTGATCTTCTCATTCATCCTGTAGCTGCTGATATTCTCCTTCATCTTGTAGCTGCTGATCTTCTCCTTCATCTTGCAGCTGCTGATCTTCACCTTTTTCTTGTAGCTGCTGATCTTCTCCTTCATCTTGTAGCTGCTGATCTTCTCATTCATCTTGTAGCTGCTGATATTCTCCTTCATCTTGTAGCTGCTGATCTTCTCGTTCATCTTGTAGTTGCTGATCTTCTCGTTCATCTTGTAGCTGCTGATCCTCTCCTTCTTGTAGCTGCTGATCTTCTCGTTCATCTTGTAGCTGCTGATCATCTCCTTCTTGTAGCTGCTGATCTTCTCGTTCATCTTGTAGCTGCTGATCTTCTCCTTCATCTTGTAGCTGCTGATCTTCTCGTTCATCTTGTAGCTGCTGATCTTCTCCTTCATCTTGTAGCTGCTGATCTTCTCCTTCATCTTGTAGCTGCTGATCTTCTCGTTAATCTTGTAGCTGCTGATCTTCTCCTTCATCTTGTAGCTGCTGATCTTCTTGTTCATCTTGTAGCTGTTGATCTTCTCCTTCTTGTAGCTGCTGATCTTCTCGTTAATCTTGAAGCTGCTGATCTTCTCGTTCATCTTGTAGCTGCTGATCTTCTACTTCTTGTAGCTGCTGATCTTCTCGTTCATCTTGTAGCTGCTGATTTTCTCCTTCTTGTAGCTGCTGATCTTCTAGTTCATCTTGTAGCTGCTGATCTTCTCGTTCATCTTGTAGCTGCTGATCTTCTCCTTCTTGTAGCTGCTGATCTTCTCGTTCATCTTGTAGCTGCTGATCTTCTCCTTCTTGTAGCTGCTGATCTTCTCCTTCATCTTGTAGCTGCTGATCTTCTTCTTCATCTTGTAGCTGCTGATCTTCTCCTTCTTGTAGCTGCTGATCTTCTCGTTCATCTTGTAGGTGCTGATCTTCTCCTTCTTGTAGCTGCTGATCTTCTCGTTCATCTTGTAGCTGCTGATTTTCTCCTTCTTGTAGCGGCTGATCTTCTAGTTCATCTTGTACCTGCTGATCTTCTCGTTCATCTTGTAGCTGCTGATCTTCTCCTTCTTGTAGCTGCTGATCTTCTCGTTCATCTTGTAGCTGCTGATCTTCTCCTTCTTGTAGCTGCTGATCTTCTCCTTCATCTTGTAGCTGCTGATCTTCTCATTCATCTTGTAGCTGCTAATATTCTCCTTCATCTTGTAGCTGCTGATCTTCTCCTTCATCTTGTAGCTGCTGATCTTCTCGTTCATCTTGTAGCTGCTGATATTCTCCTTCATCTTGTAGCTGCTGATCTTCTCGTTCATCTTGTAGCTGCTGATCTTCTCGTTCATCTTTTAGCTGCTGATCTTCTCATTCATCTTGTAGCTGCTGATCTTCTCGTTCATCTTGTAGCTGCTGATCTTCTCCTTCATCTTGTAGCTGCTGATCTTCTCGTTCATCTTGTAGATGCTGATCTTCACCTTTTTCTTGTAGCTGCTGATCTTCTCCTCCATCTTGTAGCTGCTGATCTTCTCCTTCTTGTAGCTGCTGATCTTATCCTTCATCTTGTAGCTGCTGATCTTCTCCTTCTTGTAGCTGCTGATCTTATCCTTCATCTTGTAGCTGCTGATCTTCTCGTTCATCTTGTAGCTGCTGATCCTCTCCTTCTTGTAGCTGCTGATCTTCTCGTTCATCTTGTAGCTGCTGATCTTCTCCTTCATCTTGTAGCTGCTGATCTTCTCCTTCATCTTGTAGCTGCTGATCTTCTCCTTCATCTTGTAGCTGCTGATCTTCTCGTTCATCTTGTAGCTGCTGATCTTCTCCTTCATCTTGTAGCTGCTGATCTTCTCATTCATCTTGTAGCTGCTGATCTTCTCCTTCATCTTGTAGCTGCTGATCTTCTTGTTCATCTTGTAGCTGTTGATCTTCTCCTTCTTGTAGCTGCTGATCTTCTCGTTAATCTTGAAGCTGCTGATCTTCTCGTTCATCTTGTAGCTGCTGATCTTCTCCTTCTTGTAGCTGCTGATCTTCTCGTTCATCTTGTAGCTGCTGATTTTCTCCTTCTTGTAGCGGCTGATCTTCTAGTTCATCTTGTAGCTGCTGATCTTCTCGTTCATCTTGTAGCTGCTGATCTTCTCCTTCTTGTAGCTGCTGATCTTCTCGTTCATCTTGTAGCTGCTGATCTTCTCCTTCTTGTAGCTGCTGATCTTCTCCTTCATCTTGTAGCTGCTGATCTTCTCATTCATCTTGTAGCTGCTGATATTCTCCTTCATCTTGTAGCTGCTGATCTTCTCCTTCATCTTGTAGCTGCTGATCTTCTCGTTCATCTTGTAGCTGCTGATATTCTCCTTCATCTTGTAGCTGCTGATCTTCTCGTTCATCTTGTAGCTGCTGATATTCTCGTTCATCTTTTAGCTGCTGATCTTCTCATTCATCTTGTAGCTGCTGATCTTCTCGTTCATCTTGTAGCTGCTGATCTTCTCCTTCATCTTGTAGCTGCTGATCTTCTCGTTCATCTTGTAGCTGCTGATCTTCTCGTTCATCTTGTAGCTGCTGATCTTCTCCTTCTTGTAGCTGCTGATCTTCTCCTTCATCTTGTAGCTGCTGATCTTCTCCTTCATCTTGTAGCTGCTGATCTTCTCCTTCATCTTGTAGCTGCTGATCTTCTCGTTCATCTTGTAGCTGCTGATCTTCTCGTTCATCTTGTAGCTGCTGATCTTCTCCTTCATCTTGTAGCTGCTGATCTTCTTGTTCATCTTGTAGCTGTTGATCTTCTCCTTCTTGTAGCTGCTGATCTTCTCGTTAATCTTGAAGCTGCTGATCTTCTCGTTCATCTTGTAGCTGCTGATCTTCTCCTTCTTGTAGCTGCTGATCTTCTCGTTCATCTTGTAGCTGCTGATTTTCTCCTTCTTGTAGCTGCTGATCTTCTAGTTCATCTTGTAGCTGCTGATCTTCTCGTTCATCTTGTAGCTGCTGATCTTCTCCTTCTTGTAGCTGCTGATCTTCTCGTTCATCTTGTAGCTGCTGATCTTCTCCTTCTTGTAGCTGCTGATCTTCTCCTTCATCTTGTAGCTGCTGATCTTCTCATTCATCTTGTAGCTGCTGATATTCTCCTTCATCTTGTAGCTGCTGATCTTCTCCTTCATCTTGTAGCTGCTGATCTTCTCGTTCATCTTGTAGCTGCTGATCTTCACCTTTTTCTTGTAGCTGCTGATCTTCTCCTTTTTCTTGTAGCTGCTGATCTTCTCCTCCATCTTGTAGCTGCTGATCTTCTCCTTCATCTTGTAGCTGCTGATCTTCTCGTTCATCTTGTAGCTGCTGATCTTCACCTTTTTCTTGTAGCTGCTGATCTTCTCCTTTTTCTTGTAGCTGCTGATCTCCTCCTCCATCTTGTAGCTGCTGATCTTCTCCTTCATCTTGTAGCTGCTGATCTTCTCCTTCATCTTGTAGCTGCTGATCTTCTCGTTCATCTTGTAGCTGCTGATCTTCTCCTTCATCTTGTAGCTGCTGATCTTCTCCTTCATCTTGTAGCTGCTGATCTTCTCCTTCATCTTGTAGCTGCTGATCTTCTCGTTCATCTTGTAGCTGCTGATCTTCTCATTCATCTTGTAGCTGCTGATCTTCTCGTTCATCTTGTAGCTGCTGATCTTCTTGTTCATCTTGTAGCTGCTGATCTTCTTGTTCATCTTGTAGCTGCTGATCTTCTCCTTCTTGTAGCTGCTGATCTTCTAGTTCATCTTGTAGCTGCTGATCTTCTCCTTCTTGTAGCTGCTGATCTTCTTGTTCATCTTGTAGCTGCTGATCTTCTCCTTCTTGTAGCTGCTGATCTTCTCCTTCTTGTAGCTGCTGATCTTCTCGTTCATCTTGTAGCTGCTGATCTTCTCCTTCTTGTAGCTGCTGATCTTCTCGTTCATCTTGTAGCTGCTGATCTTCTCCTTCTTGTAGCTGCTGATCTCATTCATCTTGTAGCTGCTGATCTTCTCGTTCATCTGTTAGCTGCTGATCTTCTCATTCATCTTGTAGCTGCTGATCTTCTCCTTTATCTTTATAGATTCTGATCTTCTCCTTTATCTTGTAGCTGCTGATCTTCTAGTTCATCTTGTAGCTGCTGATCTTCTTGTTCATCTTGTAGCTGCTGATCTTCTCGTTCATATTGTAGCTGCTGATCTTCTCCTTTATCTTGTAGCTGCTGATCTTCTCCTTCATCTTGTAGCTGCTGATCTTCTAGTTCATCTTGTAGCTGCTGATCTTCTCCTTCATCTTGTAGCTGCTGATCTTCTAGTTCATCTTGTAGCTGCTGATCTTCTCGTTCATCTTGTAGCTGCTGAACTTGTCCTTTTTCTTGTAGCTGCTGATCTTCTCCTTCATCTTGTAGCTGCTGATCTTCTCATTCATCTTGTAGCTGCTGATATTCTCCTTCATCTTGTAGCTGCTGATCTTCTCCTTCATCTTGTAGCTGCTGATCTTCTCGTTCATCTTGTAGCTGCTGATCTTCTCCTTCTTGTAGCTGCTGATCTTCTCCTTCATCTTTTAGCTGCTGATCTTCACCTCTTTCTTGTAGCTGCTGATCTTCTCCTTTTTCTTGTAGCTGCTGATCTTCTCCTTCATCTTGTAGCTGCTGATCTTCTCCTTCTTGTAGCTGGTGATCTTCTCCTTCATCTTGTAGCTGCTGATCTTCACCTTTTTCTTGTAGCTGCTGATCTTCTCCTCCATCTTGTAGCTGCTGATCTTCTCCTTCATCTTGTAGCTGCTGATCTTCTCCTTCATCTTGTAGCTGCTGATCTTCTCGTTCATCTTGTAGCTGCTGATCTTCTCCTTCATCTTGTAGCTGCTGATGTTCTTGTTCATCTTGTAGCTGCTGATCTTCTCCTTCTTGTAGCTGCTGATCTTCTCGTTAATCTTGTAGCTGCTGATCTTCTCGTTCATCTTGTAGCTGCTGATCTTCTCCTTCTTGTAGCTGCTGATCTTCTCGTTCATCTTGTAGCTGCTGATCTTCTCCTTCTTGTAGCTGCTGATCTTCTCGTTCATCTTGTAGCTGCTGATCTTCTCCTTCTTGTAGCTGCTGATCTTCTCGTTCATCTTGTAGCTGCTGATCTTCTCGTTCATCTTGTAGCTGCTGATCTTCTCCTTCTTGTAGCTGCTGATCTCATTAATCTTGTAGCTGCTGATCTTCTCGTTCCTCTTGGAGCTGCTGATCTTCTCCCTTTGTAGCTGCTGATCTTCTCGTTCATCTTGTAGCTGCTGATCTTCTCCTTCTTGTAGCTGCAGATCTTCTTCTTCATCTTGTAGCTGCTGATCTTCTCGTTCATCTTGTAGCTGCTGATCTTCTCGTTCATCTTGTAGCTGCTGATCTTCTCGTTCATCTTGTAGCTGCTGATCTTCTCATTCATCTTGTAGCTGCTGATCTTCTTCTTCATCTTGTAGCTGCTGATCTTCTCCTTCTTGTAGCTGCTGATCGTCTCGTTCATCTTGTAGCTGCTGATCTTCTCCTTCTTGTAGCTGCTGATCTTATCCTTCATCTTGTAGCTGCTGATCTTCTAGTTCATCTTGCAGCTGCTGATCTTCTCCTTCATCTAGTAGCTGCTGATCTTCTCGTTCATCTTGTAGCTGCTGATCTTCTCCTTCTTGTAGCTGCTGATCGTCTCGTTCATCTTGTAGCTGCTGATCTTCTCCTTCTTGTAGCTGCTGATCTTCTCGTTCATCTTGTAGCTGCTGATCTTCTCATTCATCTTGTAGCTGCTGATCTTCTAGTTAATCTTGTAGCTGCTGATCTTCTCGTTCATCTTGTAGCTGCTGATCTTCTCCTTTTTGTAGCTGCTGATCTTCTCGTTCATCTTGTAGCTGCTGATTTTCTCCTTCTTGTAGCTGCTGATCTTCTAGTTCATCTTGTAGCTGCTGATCTTCTCGTTCATCTTGTAGCTGCTGATCTTCTCCTTCTTGTAGCTGCTGATCTT
The DNA here is from genome assembly GCF_982586985.1 of Callionymus lyra. Lineage (NCBI taxonomy): Eukaryota > Metazoa > Chordata > Actinopteri > Syngnathiformes > Callionymidae > Callionymus > Callionymus lyra. The sequence continues at coordinate 525,052 of NC_141823.1, forward strand.
ATCGTTCATCTTGTAGCTGCTGATCTTCTAGTTCATCTTGTAGCTGCTGATCTTCTACTTCATCTTGTAGCTGCTGATCTTCTCGTTCATCTTGTAGCTGCTGATCTTCTCCTTCTTGTAGCTGCTGATCGTCTCGTTCATCTTGTAGCTGCTGATCTTCTCCTTCTTGTAGCTGCTGATCTTCTCGTTCATCTTGTAGCTGCTGATCTTCTCATTCATCTTGTAGCTGCTAATCTTCTAGTTAATCTTGTAGCTGCTGATCTTCTCCTTCTTGTAGCTGCTGATCTTCTTGTTCATCTTGTAGCTGCTGATCTTCTCCTTCTTGTAGCTGCTGATCTCATTAATCTTGTAGCTGCTGATCTTCTCGTTCCTCTTGTAGCTGCTGCTCTTCTCCCTTTGTAGCTGCTGATCTTCTCGTTCATCTAGTAGCTGCTGATCTTCTCCTTCTTGTACCTGCAGATCTTCTTCTTCATCTTGTAGCTGCTGATCTTCTCGTTCATCTTGTAGCTGCTGATCTTCTCCTTCTTGTAGCTGCTGATCTCGTTCATCTTGTAGCTGCTTAACTTCTCGTTGATCTTGTAGCTGCTGATCTTCTCCTTCATCTTGTAGCTGCTGATCTTCTCGTTCATCTTGTAGCTGCTGATCTTCTCGTTCATCTTGTAGCTGCTGATCTTCTCATTCATCTTGTAGCTGCTGATCTTCTTCTTCATCTTGTAGCTGCTGATCTTCTCCTTCTTGTAGCTGCTGATCGTCTCGTTCATCTTGTAGCTGCTGATCTTCTCCTTCTTGTAGCTGCTGATCTTCTCGTTCATCTTGTAGCTGCTGATCTTCTCCTTCATCTTGTAGCTGCTGATCTTCTCCTTCATCTTGTAGCTGCTGATCTTCTCCTTCATCTTGTAGCTGCTGATCTTCTCCTTCATCTTGTAGCTGCTGATCTTCTCGTTCATCTTGTAGCTGCTGATCTTCTCCTTCTTGTAGCTGCAGATCTTCTTCTTCATCTTGTAGCTGCTGATCTTCTCCTTCTTGTAGCTGCTGATCTTATCCTTCATCTTGTAGCTGCTGATCTTCTCCTTCTTGTAGCTGCTGATCGTCTCGTTCATCTTGTAGCTGCTGATCTTCTCCTTCTTGTAGCTGCTGATCTTCTCGTTCATCTTGTAGCTGCTGATCTTCACCTTTTTCTTGTAGCTGCTGATCTTCTCCTTTTTCTTGTAGCTGCTGATCTTCTCCTTCATCTTGTAGCTGCTGATCTTCTCATTCATCTTGTAGCTGCTGATATTCTCCTTCATCTTGTAGCTGCTGATCTTCTCCTTCATCTTGTAGCTGCTGATCTTCTCGTTCATCTTGTAGCTGCTGATCCTCTCCTTCTTGTAGCTGCTGATCTTCTCGTTCATCTTGTAGCTGCTGATCTTCTCGTTCATCTTGTAGCTGCTGATCTTCTCCTTCATCTTGTAGCTGCTGATCTTCTCCTTCATCTTGTAGCTGCTGATCTTCTCGTTCATCTTGTAGCTGCTGATCCTCTCCTTCTTGTAGCTGCTGATCTTCTCGTTCATCTTGTAGCTGCTGATCTTCTCGTTCATCTTGTAGCTGCTGATCTTCTCCTTCATCTTGTAGCTGCTGATCTTCTCCTTCATCTTGTAGCTGCTGATCTTCTCCTTCATCTTGTAGCTGCTGATCTTCTCCTTCATCTTGTAGCTGCTGATCTTCTCGTTCATCTTGTAGCTGCTGATCTTCTCCTTCATCTTGTAGCTGCTCATCTTCTCGTTAATCTTGTAGCTGCTGATCTACTCCTTCATCTTGTAGCTGCTGATCTTCTTGTTCATCTTGTAGCTGTTGATCTTCTCCTTCTTGTAGCTGCTGATCTTCTCGTTAATCTTGAAGCTGCTGATCTTCTCCTTCATCTTGTAGCTGCTGATCTTCTCGTTCATCTTGTAGCTGCTGATCTTCTCGTTCATCTTGTAGCTGCTGATCTTCTCGTTCATCTTGTAGCTGCTGATCTTCTCCTTCATCTTGTAGCTGCTGATCTTCTCCTTCATCTTGTAGCTGCTGATCTTCTCCTTCATCTTGTAGCTGCTGATCTTCTCGTTCATCTTGTAGCTGCTGATCTTCTCATTCATCTTGTAGCTGCTGATCTTCTCCTTCATCTTGTAGCTGCTGATCTTCTTGTTCATCTTGTAGCTGCTGATCTTCTTGTTCATCTTGTAGCTGCTGATCTTCTCCTTCTTGTAGCTGCTGATCTTCTAGTTCATCTTGTAGCTGCTGATCTTCTTGTTCATCTTGTAGCTGCTGGTCTTCTCCTTCTTGTAGCTGCTGATCTTCTCCTTCTTGTAGCTGCTGATCTTCTCGTTCATCTTGTAGCTGCTGATCTTCTCCTTCTTGTAGCTGCTGATCTTCTCGTTCATCTTGTAGCTGCTGATCTTCTCCTTCTTTTAGCTGCTGTTTTTCTAGTTCATCTTGTAGCTGCTGATCTTCTCCTTCTTGTAGCTGCTGATCTCATTCATCTTGTAGCTGCTGATCTTCTCGTTCATCTTTTAGCTGCTGATCTTCTCATTCATCTTGTAGCTGCTGATCTTCTCCTTTATCTTGTAGCTGCTGATCTTCTCCTTCATCTTGTAGCTGCTGATCTTCTAGTTCATCTTGTAGCTGCTGATCTTCTCCATCATATTGTAGCTGCTGATCTTCTAGTTCATCTTGTAGCTGCTGATCTTCTCCTTCATCTTGTAGCTGCTGATCTTCTCGTTCATCTTGTAGCTGCTGAACTTGTCATTCATCTTGTAGCTGCTGATCTTCTAGTTCATCTTGTAGCTGCTGATCTTCTCCTTCATCTTGTAGCTGCTGATCTTCTCCTTCTTGTAGGTGCTGATCTTCTCGTTCATCTTGTAGCTGCTGATCTTCTCGTTCATCTTGTAGCTGCTGATCTTCTCCTTCTTGTAGCTGCTGATCTTCTCGTTCATCTTGTAGCTGCTGATCTTCTCCTTCATTTAGCTGCTGATCTTCTAGTCATCTTGTAGCTTCTGATCTTCTCGTTCATCTTGTAGCTGCTGATCTTCTTCTTGTAGCTGCTGATCACATTCATCTTGTAACTGCTGATCTTCTCCTTCATCTTGTAGCTGCTGATCTTCTCGTTCATCTTGTAGCTGCTGAACTTGTCATTCATCTTGTAGCTGCTGATCTTCTAGTTCATCTTGTAGCTGCTGATCTTCTCGTTCATCTTGTAGCTGCTGATCTTCTCCTTCATCTTGTAGCTGCTGATCTTCTCGTTCATCTTGTAGCTGCTGATCTTCTCCTTCATCTTGTAGCTGCTGATCTTCTCCTTCATCTTGTAGCTGCTGATCTTCTCGTTCATCTTGTAGCTGCTGATCTTCTCATTCATCTTGTAGCTGCTGATCTTCTCGTTCATCTTGTAGCTGCTGATCTTCTTGTTCATCTTGTAGCTGCTGATCTTCTTGTTCATCTTGTAGCTGCTGATCTTCTCCTTCTTGTAGCTGCTGATCTTCTAGTTCATCTTGTAGCTGCTGATCTTCTTGTTCATCTTGTAGCTGCTGGTCTTCTCCTTCTTGTAGCTGCTGATCTTCTCCTTCTTGTAGCTGCTGATCTTCTCGTTCATCTTGTAGCTGCTGATCTTCTCCTTCTTGTAGCTGCTGATCTTCTCGTTCATCTTGTAGCTGCTGATCTTCTCCTTCTTTTAGCTGCTGTTTTTCTAGTTCATCTTGTAGCTGCTGATCTTCTCCTTCTTGTAGCTGCTGATCTCATTCATCTTGTAGCTGCTGATCTTCTCGTTCATCTTTTAGCTGCTGATCTTCTCATTCATCTTGTAGCTGCTGATCTTCTCCTTTATCTTGTAGCTGCTGATCTTCTCCTTCATCTTGTAGCTGCTGATCTTCTAGTTCATCTTGTAGCTGCTGATCTTCTCCTTCATCTTGTAGCTGCTGATCTTCTAGTTCATCTTGTAGCTGCTGATCTTCTCCTTCATCTTGTAGCTGCTGATCTTCTCGTTCATCTTGTAGCTGCTGAACTTGTCATTCATCTTGTAGCTGCTGATCTTCTAGTTCATCTTGTAGCTGCTGATCTTCTCGTTTATCTTGTAGCTGCTGATCTTCTCCTTCTTGTAGGTGCTGATCTTCTCGTTCATCTTGTAGCTGCTGATCTTCTCGTTCATCTTGTAGCTGCTGATCTTCTCCTTCTTGTAGCTGCTGATCTTCTCGTTCATCTTGTAGCTGCTGATCTTCTCCTTCATTTAGCTGCTGATCTTCTAGTCATCTTGTAGCTTCTGATCTTCTCGTTCATCTTGTAGCTGCTGATCTTCTTCTTGTAGCTGCTGATCTCATTCATCTTGTAACTGCTGATCTTCTCCTTCATCTTGTAGCTGCTGATCTTCTCATTCATCTTGTAGCTGCTGAACTTGTCATTCATCTTGTAGCTGCAGATCTTCTAGTTCATCTTGTAGCTGCTGATCTTCTCGTTCATCTTGTAGCTGCTGATCTTCTCCTTCTTGTAGGTGCTGATCTTCTCGTTCATCTTGTAGCTGCTGATCTTCTCCTTCATCTTGTAGCTGCTGATCTTCTAGTTCATCTTGTAGCTGCTGATCTTCTCGTTCATCTTGTAGCTGCTGATCTTCTCCTTCTTGTAGGTGCTGATCTTCTCGTTCATCTTGTAGCTGCTGATCTTCTCGTTCATCTTGTAGCTGCTGATCTTCTCCTTCTTGTAGCTGCTGATCTTCTCGTTCATCTTGTAGCTGCTGATCTTCTCGTTCATCTTGTAGCTGCTGATCTTCTTCTTCTTGTAGCTGCTGAACTTCTCGTTCATCTTGTCCTTCTTGTAGCTGCTGATCTTCTCGTTCATCTTGTAGCTGCTGATCTTCTCCTTCTTGTAGCTGCTGATCTTCTCGTTCATCTTGTAGCTGCTGATCTTCTAGTTCATCTTGTAGCTGCTGATCTTCTCCTTCATCTTGTAGCTGCTGATCTTCTCCTTCATCTTGTAGCTGCTGATCTTCTCATTCATCTTGTAGCTGCTGATCTTCTCGTTCATCTTGTAGCTGCTGATCTTCTTGTTCATCTTGTAGCTGCTGATCTTCTTGTTCATCTTGTAGCTGCTGATCTTCTCCTTCTTGTAGCTGCTGATCTTCTCCTTCTTGTAGCTGCTGATCTTCTCGTTCATCTTGTAGCTGCTGATCTTCTCCTTCTTGTAGCTGCTGATCTTCTCGTTCATCTTGTAGCTGCTGATCTTCTCCTTCTTTTAGCTGCTGTTTTTCTAGTTCATCTTGTAGCTGCTGATCTTCTCCTTCTTGTAGCTGCTGATCTCATTCATCTTGTAGCTGCTGATCTTCTCGTTCATCTTTTAGCTGCTGATCTTCTCATTCATCTTGTAGCTGCTGATCTTCTCCTTTATCTTGTAGCTGCTGATCTTCTCCTTCATCTTGTAGCTGCTGATCTTCTAGTTCATCTTGTAGCTGCTGATCTTCTCCTTCATCTTGTAGCTGCTGATCTTCTAGTTCATCTTGTAGCTGCTGATCTTCTCCTTCATCTTGTAGCTGCTGATCTTCTCGTTCATCTTGTAGCTGCTGAACTTGTCATTCATCTTGTAGCTGCTGATCTTCTAGTTCATCTTGTAGCTGCTGATCTTCTCGTTCATCTTGTAGCTGCTGATCTTCTCCTTCTTGTAGGTGCTGATCTTCTCGTTCATCTTGTAGCTGCTGATCTTCTCGTTCATCTTGTAGCTGCTGATCTTCTCCTTCTTGTAGCTGCTGATCTTCTCGTTCATCTTGTAGCTGCTGATCTTCTCCTTCATTTAGCTGCTTATCTTCTAGTCATCTTGTAGCTTCTGATCTTCTCGTTCATCTTGTAGCTGCTGATCTTCTTCTTGTAGCTGCTGATCTCATTCATCTTGTAACTGCTGATCTTCTCCTTCATCTTGTAGCTGCTGATCTTCTCGTTGATCTTGTAGCTGCTGAACTTGTCATTCATCTTGTAGCTGCTGATCTTCTAGTTCATCTTGTAGCTGCTGATCTTCTCGTTCATCTTGTAGCTGCTGATCTTCTCCTTCATCTTGTAGCTGCTGATCTTCTCGTTCATCTTGTAGCTGCTGATCTTCTCCTTCATCTTGTAGCTGCTGATCTTCTCCTTCATCTTGTAGCTGCTGATCTTCTCGTTCATCTTGTAGCTGCTGATCTTCTCATTCATCTTGTAGCTGCTGATCTTCTCGTTCATCTTGTAGCTGCTGATCTTCTTGTTCATCTTGTAGCTGCTGATCTTCTTGTTCATCTTGTAGCTGCTGATCTTCTCCTTCTTGTAGCTGCTGATCTTCTAGTTCATCTTGTAGCTGCTGATCTTCTTGTTCATCTTGTAGCTGCTGGTCTTCTCCTTCTTGTAGCTGCTGATCTTCTCCTTCTTGTAGCTGCTGATCTTCTCGTTCATCTTGTAGCTGCTGATCTTCTCCTTCTTGTAGCTGCTGATCTTCTCGTTCATCTTGTAGCTGCTGATCTTCTCCTTCTTTTAGCTGCTGTTTTTCTAGTTCATCTTGTAGCTGCTGATCTTCTCCTTCTTGTAGCTGCTGATCTCATTCATCTTGTAGCTGCTGATCTTCTCGTTCATCTTTTAGCTGCTGATCTTCTCATTCATCTTGTAGCTGCTGATCTTCTCCTTTATCTTGTAGCTGCTGATCTTCTCCTTCATCTTGTAGCTGCTGATCTTCTAGTTCATCTTGTAGCTGCTGATCTTCTCCTTCATCTTGTAGCTGCTGATCTTCTAGTTCATCTTGTAGCTGCTGATCTTCTCCTTCATCTTGTAGCTGCTGATCTTCTCGTTCATCTTGTAGCTGCTGAACTTGTCATTCATCTTGTAGCTGCTGATCTTCTAGTTCATCTTGTAGCTGCTGATCTTCTCGTTCATCTTGTAGCTGCTGATCTTCTCCTTCTTGTAGGTGCTGATCTTCTCGTTCATCTTGTAGCTGCTGATCTTCTCCTTCATCTTGTAGCTGCTGATCTTCTCCTTCTTGTAGCTGCTGATCTTCTCGTTCATCTTGTAGCTGCTGATCTTCTCCTTCATTTAGCTGCTGATCTTCTAGTCATCTTGTAGCTTCTGATCTTCTCGTTCATCTTGTAGCTGCTGATCTTCTTCTTGTAGCTGCTGATCTCATTCATCTTGTAACTGCTGATCTTCTCCTTCATCTTGTAGCTGCTGATCTTCTCATTCATCTTGTAGCTGCTGAACTTGTCATTCATCTTGTAGCTGCTGATCTTCTAGTTCATCTTGTAGCTGCTGATCTTCTCGTTCATCTTGTAGCTGCTGATCTTCTCCTTCTTGTAGGTGCTGATCTTCTCGTTCATCTTGTAGCTGCTGATCTTCTCCTTCATCTTGTAGCTGCTGATCTTCTAGTTCATCTTGTAGCTGCTGATCTTCTCCTTCATCTTGTAGCTGCTGATCTTCTAGTTCATCTTGTAGCTGCTGATCTTCTCCTTCATCTTGTAGCTGCTGATCTTCTAGTTCATCTTGTAGCTGCTGATCTTCTCGTTCATCTTGTAGCTGCTGATCTTCTCCTTCTTGTAGGTGCTGATCTTCTCGTTCATCTTGTAGCTGCTGATCTTCTCGTTCATCTTGTAGCTGCTGATCTTCTCCTTCTTGTAGCTGCTGATCTTCTCGTTCATCTTGTAGCTGCTGATCTTCTCGTTCATCTTGTAGCTGCTGATCTTCTTCTTCTTGTAGCTGCTGAACTTCTCGTTCATCTTGTCCTTCTTGTAGCTGCTGATCTTCTCGTTCATCTTGTAGCTGCTGGTCTTCTCCTTCTTGTAGCTGCTGATCTTCTCGTTCATCTTGTAGCTGCTGATCTTCTAGTTCATCTTGTAGCTGCTGATCTTCTCCTTCATCTTGTAGCTGCTGATCTTCTCCTTCATCTTGTAGCTGCTGATCTTCTCGTTCATCTTGTAGCTGCTGATCTTCTCATTCATCTTGTAGCTGCTGATCTTCTCGTTCATCTTGTAGCTGCTGATCTTCTTGTTCATCTTGTAGCTGCTGATCTTCTTGTTCATCTTGTAGCTGCTGATCTTCTCCTTCTTGTAGCTGCTGATCTTCTAGTTCATCTTGTAGCTGCTGATCTTCTTGTTCATCTTGTAGCTGCTGGTCTTCTCCTTCTTGTAGCTGCTGATCTTCTCCTTCTTGTAGCTGCTGATCTTCTCGTTCATCTTGTAGCTGCTGATCTTCTCCTTCTTGTAGCTGCTGATCTTCTCGTTCATCTTGTAGCTGCTGATCTTCTCCTTCTTTTAGCTGCTGTTTTTCTAGTTCATCTTGTAGCTGCTGATCTTCTCGTTCATCTTTTAGCTGCTGATCTTCTCATTCATCTTGTAGCTGCTGATCTTCTCCTTTATCTTGTAGCTGCTGATCTTCTCCTTCATCTTGTAGCTGCTGATCTTCTAGTTCATCTTGTAGCTGCTGATCTTCTCCTTCATCTTGTAGCTGCTGATCTTCTAGTTCATCTTGTAGCTGCTGATCTTCTCCTTCATCTTGTAGCTGCTGATCTTCTCGTTCATCTTGTAGCTGCTGAACTTGTCATTCATCTTGTAGCTGCTGATCTTCTAGTTCATCTTGTAGCTGCTGATCTTCTCGTTCATCTTGTAGCTGCTGATCTTCTCCTTCTTGTAGGTGCTGATCTTCTCGTTCATCTTGTAGCTGCTGATCTTCTCGTTCATCTTGTAGCTGCTGATCTTCTCCTTCTTGTAGCTGCTGATCTTCTCGTTCATCTTGTAGCTGCTGATCTTCTCCTTCATTTAGCTGCTGATCTTCTAGTCATCTTGTAGCTTCTGATCTTCTCGTTCATCTTGTAGCTGCTGATCTTCTTCTTGTAGCTGCTGATCTCATTCATCTTGTAACTGCTGATCTTCTCCTTCATCTTGTAGCTGCTGATCTTCTCGTTCATCTTGTAGCTGCTGAACTTCTCATTCATCTTGTAGCTGCTGATCTTCTAGTTCATCTTGTAGCTGCTGATCTTCTCGTTCATCTTGTAGCTGCTGATCTTCTCCTTCATCTTGTAGCTGCTGATCTTCTCGTTCATCTTGTAGCTGCTGATCTTCTCCTTCATCTTGTAGCTGCTGATCTTCTCCTTCATCTTGTAGCTGCTGATCTTCTCGTTCATCTTGTAGCTGCTGATCTTCTCATTCATCTTGTAGCTGCTGATCTTCTCGTTCATCTTGTAGCTGCTGATCTTCTTGTTCATCTTGTAGCTGCTGATCTTCTTGTTCATCTTGTAGCTGCTGATCTTCTCCTTCTTGTAGCTGCTGATCTTCTAGTTCATCTTGTAGCTGCTGATCTTCTTGTTCATCTTGTAGCTGCTGGTCTTCTCCTTCTTGTAGCTGCTGATCTTCTCCTTCTTGTAGCTGCTGATCTTCTCGTTCATCTTGTAGCTGCTGATCTTCTCCTTCTTGTAGCTGCTGATCTTCTCGTTCATCTTGTAGCTGCTGATCTTCTCCTTCTTTTAGCTGCTGTTTTTCTACTTCATCTTGTAGCTGCTGATCTTCTCCTTCTTGTAGCTGCTGATCTCATTCATCTTGTAGCTGCTGATCTTCTCGTTCATCTTTTAGCTGCTGATCTTCTCATTCATCTTGTAGCTGCTGATCTTCTCCTTTATCTTGTAGCTGCTGATCTTCTCCTTCATCTTGTAGCTGCTGATCTTCTCCTTCATCTTGTAGCTGCTGATCTTCTAGTTCATCTTGTAGCTGCTGATCTTCTCCTTCATCTTGTAGCTGCTGATCTTCTCGTTCATCTTGTAGCTGCTGAACTTGTCATTCATCTTGTAGCTGCTGATCTTCTAGTTCATCTTGTAGCTGCTGATCTTCTCGTTCATCTTGTAGCTGCTGATCTTCTCCTTCTTGTAGGTGCTGATCTTCTCGTTCATCTTGTAGCTGCTGATCTTCTCGTTCATCTTGTAGCTGCTGATCTTCTCCTTCTTGTAGCTGCTGATGTTCTCGTTCATCTTGTAGCTGCTGATCTTCTCCTTCATTTAGCTGCTGATCTTCTAGTCATCTTGTAGCTTCTGATCTTCTCGTTCATCTTGTAGCTGCTGATCTTCTTCTTGTAGCTGCTGATCTCATTCATCTTGTAACTGCTGATCTTCTCCTTCATCTTGTAGCTGCTGATCTTCTCATTCATCTTGTAGCTGCTGAACTTGTCATTCATCTTGTAGCTGCTGATCTTCTAGTTCATCTTGTAGCTGCTGATCTTCTCGTTCATCTTGTAGCTGCTGATCTTCTCCTTCTTGTAGGTGCTGATCTTCTCGTTCATCTTGTAGCTGCTGATCTTCTCGTTCATCTTGTAGCTGCTGATCTTCTCCTTCTTGTAGCTGCTGATCTTCTCGTTCATCTTGTAGCTGCTGATCTTCTCCTTCATTTAGCTGCTGATCTTCTAGTCATCTTGTAGCTTATGATCTTCTCGTTCATCTTGTAGCTGCTGATCTTCTTCTTGTAGCTGCTGATCTCATTCATCTTGTAACTGCTGATCTTCTCGTTCATCTTGTAGCTGCTGATCTTCTCGTTCATCTTGTAGCTGCTGATCTTCTCCTTTATCTTGTAGCTGCTGATCTTCTCCTTCATCTTGTAGCTGCTGATCTTTTCCTTTATCTTGTAGCTGCTGATCTTCTCGTTCATCTTGTTGTTGCTGATCTTCTCCTTTATCTTGTAGCTGCTGATCTTCTCCTTTATCTTTATAGATGCTGATCTTCTCCTTTATCTTAAAGCTGCTGATCTTCTCCTTCATCTTTATAGATGCTGATCTTCTCCTTTATCTTGTAGCTGCTGATCTTCTCGTTCCTCTTATAGCTGCTGTTCTCCTCCTTTATCTTGTAGCTGCTGATCTTCTCGTTCATCTTGTAGCTGCTGATCTTCTCCTTTATCTTGTAGCTGCTGATCTTCTGGTTCATCTTGTAGCTGCTGATCTTCTGATTTATCTTGTAGCTGCTGATCTTCTCGTTCATCTTGTAGCTGCTGATCTTCTGATTTATCTTGTAGCTGCTGATCTTCTCGTTTATCTTGTAGCTGCTGATCTTCTTCTTCTTGTAGCTGCTGATCTTCTCGTTCATCTTGTAGCTGCTGATCTTCTGATTTATCTTGTAGCTGCTGATCTTCTCGTTCATCTTGTAGCTGCTGATCTTCTGATTTATCTTGTAGCTGCTGATCTTCTAGTTCATCTTGTAGCTGCTGATCTTCTCGTTCATCTTGTAGCTGCTGATCTTCTTCTTCTTGTAGCTGCTGATCTTCTCGTTCATCTTGTAGCTGCTGATCTTCTCGTTCATCTTGTAGCTGCTGATCTTCTCATTCTTGTAGCTGCTGATCGTCTCGTTCATCTTGTAGCTGTTGATCTTCTCCTTCATCTTGTAGCTGCTGATCTTCTCATTCATCTTGTAGCTACTGATCTTCTCGTTCATCTTGTAGCTGCTGATCTTCTCGTTCATCTTGTAGCTGCTGATCTTCTCCTTCATCTTGTAGCTGCTGATCTTCTCGTTCATCTTGTAGCTGCTGATCTTCTCATTCATCTTGTAGCTGCTGATCTTCTTGTTCATCTTGTAGCTGCTGATCTTCTTATTCATCTTGTAGCTGCTGATCTTCTCGTTCATCTTGTAGCTGCTGATCTTCTTGTTCATCTTGTAGCGGCTGATCTTCTCCTTCTTGTAGCTGCTGATCTTTTTAAAAATTTTTTTTTTTAGAATCCCTTATCTTCTCGTTCATCTTGTATCTGCTGATCTTCTCGTTCATCTTGTAGCTCCTGATCTTTTCCTTCTTGTAGCTGCTGATCTTCTCGTTCATCTTGTAGCTGCTGATCTTCTCGTTCATCTTGTAGCTGCTGATCTTCTCCTTCTTGTAGCTGCTGATCTTCTCCTTCATCTTGTAGCTGCTGATCTTCTCCTTCTTGTAGCTGCTGATCTTCTAGTTCATCTTGTAGCTGCTGATCTTCTCCTTCTTGTAGCTGCTGATCTTCTTGTTCATCTTGTAGCTGCTGATCTTCTCCTTCTTGTAGCTGCTGATCTTCTCCTTCTTGTAGCTGCTGATCTTCTCCTTTATCTTGTAGCTGCTGATCTTCTCGTTCCTCTTATAGCTGCTGTTCTCCTCCTTTATCTTGTAGCTGCTGATCTTCTCGTTCATCTTGTAGCTGCTGATCTTCTCCTTTATCTTGTAGCTGCTGATCTTCTGGTTCATCTTGTAGCTGCTGATCTTCTGATTTATCTTGTAGCTGCTGATCTTCTCGTTCATCTTGTAGCTGCTGATCTTCTGATTTATCTTGTAGCTGCTGATCTTCTCGTTTATCTTGTAGCTGCTGATCTTCTTCTTCTTGTAGCTGCTGATCTTCTCGTTCATCTTGTAGCTGCTGATCTTCTGATTTATCTTGTAGCTGCTGATCTTCTCGTTCATCTTGTAGCTGCTGATCTTCTGATTTATCTTGTAGCTGCTGATCTTCTAGTTCATCTTGTAGCTGCTGATCTTCTCGTTCATCTTGTAGCTGCTGATCTTCTTCTTCTTGTAGCTGCTGATCTTCTCGTTCATCTTGTAGCTGCTGATCTTCTCGTTCATCTTGTAGCTGCTGATCTTCTCATTCTTGTAGCTGCTGATCGTCTCGTTCATCTTGTAGCTGTTGATCTTCTCCTTCATCTTGTAGCTGCTGATCTTCTCATTCATCTTGTAGCTACTGATCTTCTCGTTCATCTTGTAGCTGCTGATCTTCTCGTTCATCTTGTAGCTGCTGATCTTCTCCTTCATCTTGTAGCTGCTGATCTTCTCGTTCATCTTGTAGCTGCTGATCTTCTCATTCATCTTGTAGCTGCTGATCTTCTTGTTCATCTTGTAGCTGCTGATCTTCTTATTCATCTTGTAGCTGCTGATCTTCTCGTTCATCTTGTAGCTGCTGATCTTCTTGTTCATCTTGTAGCGGCTGATCTTCTCCTTCTTGTAGCTGCTGATCTTTTTAAAAAAATTTTTTTTTAGAATCCCTTATCTTCTCGTTCATCTTGTATCTGCTGATCTTCTCGTTCATCTTGTAGCTCCTGATCTTTTCCTTCTTGTAGCTGCTGATCTTCTCGTTCATCTTGTAGCTGCTGATCTTCTCGTTCATCTTGTAGCTGCTGATCTTCTCCTTCATCTTGTAGCTGCTGATCTTCTCGTTCATCTTGTCGCTGCTGATCTTCTCCTTCATCTTGTAGCTGCTGATCTTCTCGTCCATCTTGTAGCTGCTGATCTTCTTGTTCATCTTGTAGCTGCTGATCTTCTCCTTCTTGTAGCTGCTGATCTTCTCGTTCATCTTGTAGCTGCTGATCTTCTCGTTCATCTTGTAGCTGCTGATCTTCTCCTTCTTGTAGCTGCTGATCTTCTCGTTCATCTTGTAGCTGCTGATCTTCTCGTTCATCTTGTAGCTGCTGATCTTCTCCTTCATCTTGTAGCTGCTGATCTTCTCGTTCATCTTGTAGCTGCTGATCTTCTCCTTCATCTTGTAGCTGCTGATCTTCTTGTTCATCTTGTAGCTGCTGATCTTCTCCTTCTTGTAGCTGCTGATCTTCTCGTTCATCTTGTAGCTGCTGATCTTCTCCTTCATGTAGCTGCTGATCTTCTCGTTCATCTTGTAGCTGATGATCTTCTCCTTCTTGTAGCTGCTGTTCTTCTAGTTCATCTTGTGGCTGCTGATCTTCTCGTTCATCTTGTAGCTGCTGATCTTCTCCTTCATCTTGTAGCTGCTGATCTTCTCCCTTTGTAGCTGCAGATTTTCTCCTTCTTGTAGCTGCTGATCTTCTAGTTCATCTTGTAGCTGCTGATCTTCTCCTTCATCTTGTAGCTGCTGATCTTCTCCTTCTTGTAGCTGCTGATCTCATTCATCTTGTAGCTGCTGATCTTCTCATTCATCTTGTAGCTGCTGATCTTCTCCTTCATCTTGTAGCTGCTGATCTTCTCCCTTTGTAGCTGCTGATTTTCTCCTTCTTGTAGCTGCTGATCTTCTAGTTCATCTTGTAGCTGCTGATCTTCTCCTTCATCTTGTAGCTGCTGATCTTCTCGTTAATCTTGTAGCTGCTGATCTTCTCCTTCATCTTGTAGCTGCTGATCTTCTCGTTCATCTTGTAGCTGCTGATCTTCTAGTTCATCTTGTAGCTGCTGATCTTCTCCTTCATCTTGTAGCTGCTGATCTTCTCGTCCATCTTGTAGCTGCTGATCTTCTCGTTCATCTTGTAGCTGCTGATCTTCTCGTCCATCTTGTAGCTGCTGATCTTCTCGTTCATCTTGTAGCTGCTGATCTTCTCCTTTATCTTGTAGCTGCTGATCTTCTCCTTCATCTTGTAGCTGCTGATCTTCTACTTCATCTTCATATTGAGTAATGAAACATGAGTTTGTTCTTCCTGCAGGAGGTGTTAGTGAAGAAGTTAATACTGGTGTGATTAATGGATGATACTCTTGTCATCAATAGTGTTAGTTTATTATGACTAACATTATTACTAACATATTATTATTAACATTATTACTAACATCATGAGTAACATATTAGGACTAACATATTATTACTAGCATTATTACTAACATCATGAGTAACATTATGACTAACATATTATTGCTAACATTATTACTAACATCATGAGTAACATTATGACTAACATATTATTACTAGCATTATGACTAACGTATTATTACTAACAGTATTACTAACATTATGAGTAACATATTAGGACTAACATATTATTACTAACATTATGACTAACATAGTATTACTAACATTATTACTAGCATCATGAGTAACATATTAGGACTAACATATTATTACTAACATTATTACTAATATCATGAGTAACATATTAGGACTAACATATTATTACTAACATTATTACTAACATCATGAGTAACATATTAGGACTAACATATTATTACTAACATTATTACTAACATCATGAGTAACATATTAGGACTAAGATATTATTACTAACATTATGACTAACATATTATTACTAACATTATTACTAACATCATGAGTAACATATTAGGACTAACATATTATTACTAACATTATTACTAACATCATGAGTAACATATTATAACTAACATCATGAGTAACATTATGACTAACATAGTATTACTAATATTATGACTAAAATATTATTACTAACAGTATTACTAACATTATGAGTAACATATTATTACTAACATATTATTACTAACATTATGACTAACATATTATTACTAACATTATGACTAACATATTATTACTAACAGTATGACTAGCATATTATTACTAACATTTTTACGAACATCATGAGTAACATATTAGGACTAACATATTATTACTAACATTATTACTAACATCATGAGTAACATATTAGGACTAACATATTATTACTAACATCATGAGTAACATATTAGGACTAACATATTATTACTAACATTATGACTAACATATTATTACTAACATTATTACTAACATTATTACTAACATCATGAGTAACATATTAGGACT
Source organism: Callionymus lyra (assembly GCF_982586985.1). Classification (NCBI taxonomy): domain Eukaryota; kingdom Metazoa; phylum Chordata; class Actinopteri; order Syngnathiformes; family Callionymidae; genus Callionymus; species Callionymus lyra. The sequence continues at coordinate 540,510 of NC_141823.1, forward strand.
AACATAGTATTACTAACATTATTAATAAGATCATGAGTAACATATTAGGACTAACATATTATTACTAACATTATTACTGACATCATGAGTAACATATTAGGACTAACATATTATTACTAACATTATTACTAACATCATGAGTAACATATTAGGACTAACATATTATTACTAACATTATGACTAACATATTATTACTAACATTATTACTGACATCATGAGTAACATATTAGGACTAACATATTATTACTAACATTATTACTAACATCATGAGTAACATATTAGGACTAACATATTATTACTAACATTATTACTAACATCATGAGTAACATATTAGGACTAACATATTATTACTAACATTATGACTAACATATTATTACTAGCATCATGAGTAACAAATTAGGACTAACATATTATTACTAACATTATGACTAACATAGTATAACTAACATTATTACTGACATCACGAGTAACATATTAGGACTAACATATTATTACTAACATTATTACTAACATCATGAGTAACATATTAGGACTAACATATTATTACTAACATTATGACTAACATATTAGGACTAACATATTATTACTAACATTATGACTTACATATTATTACTAATAAATGATTACTAACATTATTACTAACATCATGAGTAACATATTAGGACTAACATAATATTACTAACATTATTAATAACATCATGAGTGACATATTAGGACTAACATATTATTACTAACATTATTACTAACATCATGAGTAACATATTAGGACTAACATATTATTACTAACATTATGACTAACATATTATTACTAACATCATGAGTAACAAATTAGGACTAACATATTATTACTAACATTATGACTAACATATTATTACTAACATTATTACTGAAATCATGAGTAACATATTAGGACTAACATATTATTACTAACATTATTACTAACATCATGAGTAACATATTAGGACTAACATATTATTACTAACATTATGACTAACATATTATTACTAACATTATTACTGACATCATGAGTAACATATTAGGACTAACATATTATTACTAACATTATTACTAACATCATGAGTAACATATTAGGACTAACATATTATTACTAACATTATGACTAACATATTATTACTAACATTATGACTAAAATATTATTACTAACATTATTACTAACATCATGAGTAACATATTAGGACTAACATATTATTACTAACATCATGAGTAACATATTAGGACTAACATTTTATTACTAACAATATTACTAACATCATGAGTAACATATTAGGACTAACATATTATTACTAACATTATTACTAACATCATGAGTAACATATTAGGACTAACATATTATTACTAACATTATGACCAATATATTATTACTAACATTATTACTAACATCATGAGTAACATATTAGGACAAACATATTATTACTAACATTCTTACTAACATCATGAGTAACATATTAGGACTAACATATTATTACTAACATCATGAGTAACACATTAGGACTAACATATTATTACTAACATTATTACTAACATCATGAGTAACATATTAGGACTAACATTATTACTAACATCATGAGTAACATATTAGGACTAACATATTATTACTAACATCATGAGTAACATATTGGGACTAACATATTATTACTAACATTATTACTGACATCATGAGTAACATATTAGGACTAACATATTATTACTAACATTATTACTAACATCATGAGTAACATATTAGGACTAACATATTACTACTAACATTATTACTAACATATTAGGACTAACATATTATTACTATCATCATGAGTAACATATTAGGACTAACATATTATTACTAACAATATTACTAACATCATGAGTAACATATTAGGACTAACATATTATTACTAACATTATTACTAACATCATGAGTAACATATTATTACTAACATTATGACCAACATATTATTACTAACATTATTACTAACATCATAAGTAACATATTAGGACTAACATATTATTACTAAAATTATGACCAACATATTATTACTAACATTATGACTAACATCATGAGTAACATATTAGGACTAACATATTATTACTAACATTATGACTAACATCATGAGTAACATATTAGGACTAACATATTATTACTAACATTATGACTAACATCATGAGTAACATATTAGGACTAACATAGTATTACTAACATTATGACTAACATCATGAGTAACATATTAGGACTAACATATTATTACTAACATTATGACCAACATATTATTACTAACATTATTACTAAAATCATGAGTAACATATTAGGACTAACATATTATTAATAACATCATGAGTAACATATTGGGACTAACATATTATTACTAACATTATTACTGACATCATGAGTAACATATTAGGACTAACATATTATTACTAACATTATTACTAACATCATGAGTAACATATTAGGACTAACATATTACTACTAACATTATTACTAACATATTAGGACTAACATATTATTACTATCATCATGAGTAACATATTAGGACTAACATATTATTACTAACAATATTACTAACATCATGAGTAACATATTAGGACTAACATATTATTACTAACATTATGACCAACATATTATTACTAACATTATTACTAACATCATAAGTAACATATTAGGACTAACATATTATTACTAAAATTATGACCAACATATTATTACTAACATTATGACTAACATCATGAGTAACATATTAGGACTAACATATTATTACTAACATTATGACTAACATCATGAGTAACATATTAGGACTAACATATTATTACTAACATTATGACTAACATCATGAGTAACATATTAGGACAAACATATTATTACTAACATTATGACTAACATCATGAGTAACATATTAGGACTAACATATTATTACTAACATTATGACCAACATATTATTACTAACATTATTACTAACATCATGAGTAACATATTAGGACTAACATATTATTACTAACATTATGACTAACATCATGAGTAACATATTAGGACTAACATATTATTACTAACATTATGACTAACATCATGAGTAACATATTAGGACTAACATATTATTACTAACATTATGACTAACATCATGAGTAACATATTAGGACTAACATATTATTACTAACATTATGAGTAACATCATGAGTAACATATTAGTACTAACATATTATTACTAACATTATGACTAACATCATGAGTAACATATTAGTACTAACATATTATTACTAACATATTATTACTAACATTATGACGAACATCATGAGTAACATATTAGTACTAACATATTATTACTAACATTATGACTAACATCATGAGTAACATATTAGGACTAACATATTATTACTAACATTATTACTAACATCATGAGTAACATATTAGGACTAACATATTATTACTAACATTATGAATAACATCATGAGTAACATATTAGGACTAACATATTATTACTAACATCATGAGTAACATATTAGGACTAACATATTATTACTAACATTATTACTAACATCATGAGTAACATATTAGGACTAACATATTATTACTAACATTATTACTAACATCATGAGTAACATATTAGGACTAACATATTATTACTAAAATTATGACTAACATCATGAGTAACATATTAGGACTAACATATTATTACTCACATATTATTACTAACATCATGAGTAACATATTAAGACTAACATATTATTACTAACATTATTACTAACATCATGAGTAACATATTAGGACTAACATATTATTACTAACATTATTACTAACATCATGAGTAACATATTAGGACTAACATATTATTACTAACATTATTACTAACATCATGAGTAACATATTAGTACTAACATATTATTACTAACATCATGAGTAACATATTAGGACTAACATATTATTACTAACATCATGAGTAACATATTAGGACTAACATATTATTACTAACATTATGACTAACATCATGAGTAACATATTAGTACTAACATATTATTACTAACATTATGACTAACATCATGAGTAACATATTAGGACTAACATATTATTACTAACATTATGACTAACATCATGAGTAACATATTAGGACTAACATATTATTACTAACATTATGACTAACATCATGAGTAACATATTAGTACTAACATATTATTACTAACATTATGACTTACATCATGAGTAACATATTAGTACTAACATATTATTACTAACATTATGACGAACATCATGAGTAACATATTAGTACTAACATATTATTACTAACATTATGACTAACATCATGAGTAACATATTAGGACTAACAAATTATTACTAACATTATTACTACCATCATGAGTAACATATTAGGACTAACATATTATTACTAACATTATGACTAACATCATGAGTAACATATTAGGACTAACATATTATCACTAACATATTATTACTAACATCATGAGTAACATATTAGGACTAACATATTATTACTAACATTATTACTAACATCATGAGTAACATATTAGGACTAACATATTATTACTAACATTATTACTAACATCATGAGTAACATATTAGGACTAACATATTATTACTAACATTATTACTAAAATCATGAGTAACATATTAGTACTAACATATTATTACTAACATCATGAGTAACATATTAGGACTAACATATTATTACTAACATCATGAGTAACATATTAGGACTAACATATTATTACTAACATTATGACTAACATATTATTACTAACATTATTACTGACATCATGAGTAACATATTAGGACTAACATATTATTACTAACATTATTACTAACATCATGAGTAACATATTTGTTGTGGTCACAGCAGCCTGCTGTGTTCCCCTCCCTCTGGTCTGCCACTCCTCCTGTCGCCTCACCTCACACCTGGTCCTCATCACCAATCACACTCACCTGTTCCTGATCACCAATCAACCCCCTTCATCTACCCTTGGATTCCCCACGGTCGGCGCCAGATCGTACTCTACTCTACCGTGGTAACTATACGTGACTGGCTCAGTTTATGTGTTACCTTCGTTCTCGTATTGAAGTCTCTCGTTGTTTTTTCGGACCTCAGCTAACTCTTGTTCCTCTGCCTGCAGTAACTCGGATCCCTCACTCCAGCTCGCCGATCTCGCTCTCCCTCCGGCTTCCCCTTCTACTACCTGCTTCCCCTTCGTTCAATAAACCCCTTTTGTACTCTCTGGAACTTCGCCTCTGTCTGCTCTTGGGTTCAGCATCGCAGAACATAACAGAACGATCTGGCCAAGATGGACCCAGCGGACATGGCAAAAGTCCACGGAGCTCTCGCCACTCAAGGCACTCAGATTGCCGAGCACAGCCAAGCCCTCCGGGACGCTATGGAAGCCTTCAAAAACATCGCCACCCGAGTCACTCTGATGGCCGCACAACTGGATGCATTGGTTCCCCACACACCGGAACCCCCACTGCTTACGACTCCTCCGCCTGCCCCCACTTCCCCAGCACACCTGCCACGAGCCCGAGAACCTCTCATTCCTGCGCCCGAACGCTACGCCGGGGACATGGGTACGTGCAGGGCCTTTTTAATTCAGTGTTCCCTAGTCTTCAGTCAACAACCCCTCACCTACCCCACTGAGAAGGCTAAGATAGCTTACATTATGGGGTCACTTAAGGGGAATGCCTTAGCGTGGGCCTCAGCAGTATGGGACAGTGATTCTCCAGTCAGGGATAATTTTGATCTTTTTGTTGCGGAAATGAGGAAGGTTTTTGATCACCCCGTGGAGGGAGGGGACACCGCCAAACGCCTTATTTCCTTACACCAGGGCTCCCGCAGTGTAGCTGAGTTCTCCGTAGAGTTTAGGACTTATGCAGCAAGATCGGGCTGGAATGATAAGTCTCTACGTGGGATTTTTCTTTCTGGTCTCAGTGAGTCCATCAAGGATGAGCTGGCTACTAGGGAGGAGGCTGAGACTCTGGACGAAATTATCTCTGTTTCTATCCGGCTGGATAACCGCCTACGTGAGCGGCGTAGGGAGAGGACAGGGAGTTCCATATCCCCAGCACTCTCTACTATCCATTCCTCACACTTCCCGAGAGCTACCCCCTCTGCCCCCGTGAGATGTGCTGTGCCCGAAGAGGAACCCATGCAGCTGGGGCGCACTCGTCTCACCGAAGCTGAGCGGTCCCGTCGTTTAAAGAATGGGGTGTGTTTGTACTGTGCACAACCCGGACATCTCATCTCCACCTGTTCGGCACTGCCAAAAGACAAGGCCCAGCAGTGAGACTCGGGGCCCTGCTGAACCACCCTCCTTCCGTCCCCGTTCCTCTCGGTTCACGCTCTCTCCTGGATGCCACTCTTCTGTTCCTCGGACGTCCCTTGCCAGCACCCGCCCTGGTGGACTCAGGAGCGGACGAAAACTTCATTGACGCCAAGTTCGCTTCTCAGGTTGGCATCACTTTCGAAAAATTACCCTCGCCCCTTAACGCTAACGCCTTAGATGGCCGCCACCTGGCCCTTATTACTCATCGTACCAAGCCCCTGGAATTAATTGTTTCTGGTAATCACCATGAGAAACTTCAGTTTCACGTTATCCAGTCTCCTCGTACCCCTCTGGTCCTGGGTTACCCCTGGCTCAAGCTGCACAACCCCCATTTCGACTGGTCGTCTGGCAAGGTGGTGAGTTGGAGCACCTTCTGTCATTCCACATGCCTTCAATCTGCACTACCTCCAGCAGAGGGAGTTGTTCCCTCGCCCCAAGTACCCCCCGACCTCTCCTTGGTTCCCCCAGCCTATCATGACCTAGGAGAGGTGTTTAGCAAGTGTCGTGCGCTCACCCTGCCCCCTCATCGCCCCTATGACTGTCCCATTGATCTCCTCCCCGGCGCCCCCTTGCCCAGTAGTCGCCTGTATAACTTGTCCCGGCCAGAGAGGGAGGCAATGGAGAAGTACATCAAAGATTCTCTTTCAGCTGGCCTCATAAGACCCTCCTCCTCCCCTGTTGGTGCTGGCTTCTTTTTCGTCTCCAAAAAGGACAAGTCTCTTCGTCCTTGTATCGACTTCAGGGGACTCAACAACATTACGATCAAGAACAAGTATGCCCTGCCCCTCATCAGTTCCGCATTCGAGCCACTGCAGGGCGCTACAGTCTTCTCAAAATTGGACCTACGCAATGCCTACCACCTGGTGCGCATCCGTGAAGGGGATGAGTGGAAGACTGCTTTTAACACCCCCCTTGGCCATTTCGAATACCTGGTCATGCCCTTCGGTCTCTCTAATGCCCCTGCAGTGTTCCAGAACCTCGTAAATGACGTCCTCCGGGACTTTCTCAACCGCTCGGTTTTTGTCTATCTGGACGACATACTTATTTTTTCTCGGAACGAGGAGGAGCACTGCCAGCACGTCCGACAAGTTCTTCAGCGGCTGTTGGAGAACAAACTCTATGTTAAGGCCGAGAAGTGTGAGTTCAGTGTCACCTCGGTATCCTTCCTTGGGTTCATCGTAGCGAGCGGACAAGTGAGGACCTGCCCCGAGAAGGTCAGTGCGGTGACAGACTGGCCCATCCCCAATTCCCGCAAGAAACTGCAGCAGTTTCTGGGGTTTGCTAACTTCTACCGGAGGTTCATCCGGAACTACAGCAGGGTTGCAGCCCCTCTCACTCGTCTCACCTCTCCTGCCCTCCCATTTGCCTGGTCACCCGAGGCGGAGACTGCCTTCTCTGATCTAAAGAGACTTTTCTCGTCTGACCCCATTCTCATCCAACCTGACCCCTCCAGGCAATTCATCGTGGAGGTCGATGCGTCTGACACAGGGGTGGGGGCAGTCCTGTCCCAGCGCTCTGCCTCTGACGAGAAGATTCACCCCTGCGCGTTTTTCTCTCGGCGGCTGACACCTGCTGAGCGCAACTATGATGTTGGTAACAGAGAGTTGTTGGCTGTGAAATTGGCGTTGAAGGAATGGCGCCACTGGCTTGAGGGGGCTGAACAACCGTTCGTGGTTTGGACGGACCACAAGAACTTGTCCTACATCCAGGCAGCGAAGCGTCTTAATTCCCGCCAAGCCCGATGGGCCCTCTTTTTTGGGCGATTTAATTTCACCCTCACTTACCGTCCGGGTTCCCGTAACGTCAAGCCTGATGCCCTCTCTCGTCAGTTCAACCCTGAGGACGCACCGGCCTCCCCTGACACGATCCTCTCCCCTTCTTGCCTCCGGATCGCTGCCGTCACCTGGGAAATTGAGTCCCTCATCCGGGAAGCCCAAGTCACAGAATCAGATCCGGGTAACGGTCCTCCTAACCGTCTCTTCGTGCCCAGTGCGGTTCGCTCCCAAGTTCTGGTGTGGGTCCACACATCACGCTTCGCCTGTCACCCTGGCGTGGTCCGCACCCTGTCCCTCCTGAAGAGGTACTTTTGGTGGCCAGCGATGGACGCCGACACTCGGGCATTCGTGCTCGCCTGCACGGTTTGTGCTCGGGCCAAGTCCTCCCATCAAGCTCCTGCTGGTCTGCTACGTCCCCTTCCCGTTCCTGGTCGGCCCTGGTCTCACATCGGCCTGGACTTTGTGACCGGTCTTCCTCCCTCTAGGGGCCACACTGTGATCCTAACGGTGGTGGACAGATTTTCTAAGGCAGTTCACTTCATTGCCCTCCCCAAGCTCCCCAGTGCCACAGAGACTGCCCAGCTGCTTGTGCAGCATGTTGTCCGCCTCCACGGGATTCCCACTGACCTCGTCTCCGACCGTGGCCCTCAATTCATCTCCCAAGTTTGGAAGGCCTTCTGCCAAGCACTTGGAGCCTCTGTCAGCCTGTCTTCAGGATTCCAACCACAGACGAATGGGCAGGCTGAGAGAGCTAACCAGGACCTGGGGACTGCACTTCGTTGTGTGGCTGCGCGCAACCCCTCTGCATGGAGCGACCATCTCTCTTGGATTGAGTATGCCCACAATTCCATGTCCTGCCCTGCCACCGGCATGTCTCCATTTGAGTGTTCCCTGGGGTACCAGCCACCCTTGTTTCCCGCCGAGGAGGAGGATATCTCTGTCCCCTCGGTTCAACACCATCTCCGCCGTTGCCGCAAGATGTGGAGGGTCGCACGCTCCGCTCTGCTGCGCTCCGCCGAGCAGAACCGGCGCATTGCCGACGGCCACCGGGCTCCCGCTCCTGCCTATCGGGTGGGCCAACAGGTGTGGCTGTCCTCAAAGGATCTCCCCCTAAAGACTGGCTCCAAGAAGCTAACCCCTCGTTTTGTTGGTCCCTTCCCTATTGTGTCCATCGTCAACCCCTCAGCTGTCACACTCAAGCTGCCTCCAGCCATGCGCGTTCACCCCACCTTCCATGTCTCTCGCCTTAAGCCAGTCTCCGTCAGCTCTCTCTCTCCCCCTCCCCCCCTCCCCCCTCCTCCCCGTTTGATTGACAGTCACCCAGCTTTCACAGTTCGGCGGTTGTTGGACGTTCGTCGTCGGGGCAGGGGGCATCAATACCTCGTGGATTGGGAGGGTTATGGGCCAGAGGAAAGGAGCTGGGTTTCGCGGGGTCTCATCCTCGACCCTTCCATCATCCGTGACTTCCATCAGGCTCACCCAGAGAGGCCTAGGCCGCCTAGAGTCGTCCCTTGAGGGGGGGGTACTGTTGTGGTCACAGCAGCCTGCTGTGTTCCCCTCCCCCTGGTCTGCCACTCCTCCTGTCGCCTCACCTCACACCTGGTCCTCATCACCAATCACACTCACCTGTTCCTGATCCCCAATCAACCCCCTTCATCTACCCTTGGATTCCCCGCGGTCGGCGCCAGATCGTACTCTACTCTACCGTGGTAACTATACGTGACTGGCTCAGTTTATGTGTTACCTTCGTTCTCGTATTGAAGTCTCTCGTTGTTTTTTCGGACCTCAGCTAACTCTTGTTCCTCTGCCTGCAGTAACTCGGATCCCTCACTCCAGCTCGCCGATCTCGCTCTCCCTCCGGCTTCCCCTTCTACTACCTGCTTCCCCTCCGTTCAATAAACCCCTTTTGTACTCTCTGGAACTTCGCCTCTGTCTGCTCTTGGGTTCAGCATCGCAGAACATAACAATATTAGGACTAACATATTATTACTAACATTATTACTAACATCATGAGTAACATATTAGGACTAACATATTATTACTAACATTATGACTAACATCATGAGTAACATATTAGGACTAACATATTATTACTAACATTATTACTAACATCATGAGTAACATATTAGGACTAACATATTATTACTAACATTATGACTAACATCATGAGTAACATATTAGGACTAACATATTATTACTAACATTATGACTAACATCATGAGTAACATATTAGGACTAACATATTATTACTAACATTATTACTAACATCATGAGTAACATATTAGGACTAACATATTATTACTAACATTATGACTAACATCATGAGTAACATATTAGGACTAACATATTATTACTAACATTATTACTGACATCACGAGTAACATATTAGGACTAACATATTATTACTAACATTATTACTAACATCATGAGTAACATATTAGGACTAACATATTATTACTAACATTATTACTAACATCATGAGTAACATATTAGGACTAACATATTATTACTAACATTATTACTAACATCATGAGTAACATATTAGGACTAACATATTATTACTAACATTATTACTGACATCACGAGTAACATATTAGGACTAACATATTATTACTAACATTATTACTAACATCATGAGTAACATATTAGGACTAACATATTATTACTAACATTATTACTGACATCACGAGTAACATATTAGGACTAACATATTATTACTAACATTATTACTAACATCATGAGTAACACATTAGGACTAACATATTATTACTAACATTATGACTAACATATTAGGACTAACATATTATTACTAACATTATGACTAACATCATGAGTAACATATTAGGACTAACATATTATTACTAACATTATGACTTACATATTATTACTAACAAATGATTACTAACATTATTACTAACATCATGAGTAACATATTAGGACTAACATATTATTACTAACATTATGACTTACATATTATTACTAACAAATGATTACTAACATTATTACTAACATCATGAGTAACATATTAGGACTAACATATTATTACTAACATTATGACTAACATATTAGGACTAACATATTATTACTAACATTATGACTTACATATTATTACTAACAAATGATTACTAACATTATTACTAACATTATGACTAACATATTAGGACTAACATATTATTACTAACATTATGACTTACATATTATTACTAACAAATGATTACTAACATTATTACTAACATCATGAGTAACATATTAGGACTAACATATTATTACTAACATTATGACTAACATATTAGGACTAACATATTATTACTAACATTATGACTTACATATTATTACTAACAAATGATTACTAACATTATTACTAACATTATGACTAACATATTAGGACTAACATATTATTACTAACATTATGACTTACATATTATTACTAACAAATGATTACTAACATTATTACTAACATCATGAGTAACCTACTAGGACTAACATTTTAATTTATATTATAATAAACATGGTCTTCATTCTAATTATTCGACGACACACGTGTCTCTGGTGGACTCACCTGGTGCAGGTGGTCTGTGATGAGGGGCAGCCTGAGCCTGGAGGAGCTGGTGATCCAGTTGGACCCCCCAGACTGTGTGGCTCCTACTGGACTGGAGAGACGGGCCTGGTCCCCGGGGGCCCGTCTGTAGGTCTGGTACTTGACCCGCCTCAGCAGCAGCTCCGTCTCCTGAGAGCTGAAGACTCCTGGTCTCTGCAGGAGAGACACACACTTATGTATACACACATGTACACACACTTATGTATACACACATGTACACACACTTATGTATACACACATGTACACACACTTATGTATACACACATGTACACACACTTATGTATACACACATGTACACACACTTAT